>NC_056739.1:4749869-4927369 GCF_019279795.1 Protopterus annectens | reverse complement strand
GTTTAGTAACACTGAATTGTCAGTTGCCAGAGGAGGACAAATAATTGTGTCAGTAAATATTTGTCTTTGTGGCAGTGACATGCCAGCGTCCGACTTGTTAAAATTTTGTATAACCAGTGCTGCCAGATCAGTTAATATTTCACTAGAAGGAGGTGTCACCAATAAGAACAGAACCACCTGTGCACATGTGGACCATTAAGCCCCATGCTGATATGACAAATGAGGGGAAGACAGAAGTGCGTAAAAGAGAAAAGTTGAGCAGCTACACCAGAGGCATTCAAATTGCAAACATTTCATGAGGAAATGCATTTTTTCATGTGTCTGGCATTTTACTTTTATAAGGTTTTTGTAAAAGATAAAATGGTAGAAATGAATTTTAGATCCAAATTGAGTCATGAGGGTAACTGAGACTGAGGTGCTGACAGTTTGGGGAACAAGCAAAAATTACACTGTGTGGATGTTGCAATAGTCTTTTGGAAGCCATATTATATCCTATAGTATATTCCATCTGATACCCTCTTGGTCACTTCAGGTTTGCATGAGAGTAAGAGCTCACCTGTTACTCAGTTTACTCATGGAAAAGAAAATAATTTTTGGTTGGGGCCCAGTCCATCACAAGGTGCACACATCTATGGGCAGTTTTTGGAGAAATGCCTGATCACTTATGCAAGTCTTCAAAATGTGTGTGGGGGGGAAACTGTACCTAGCATAAACTCTCAGATACAAAGAGGAAATGCAGGATCTGCACAGGGCTTACCTCAACTAAGAACCAAACTAGAGTGTCAAGCATTGTGAGGCAACAATGTGACCTGGATGTAGATAGTTAAAGATGCTTGACTTTTTCCTAGGTTCATAAAAGTGTACTAGGCTAATGGCCCTGGAGCCTTTGCAAGTCTAGCCCAAAAGATTCCCTGGCAACATGCCGGCTGACATTTCCCAGTGTCTCTGTCCAGTAGGGTCACTAAAATGATCCCTGGGGTGAATTTTCTTTTTCCCATCCACTCGTCAAAATTTCTTTTGAAGTGGGCCAGTGAGGTGCTTATTCCATAGCATGGGCAGCCTCTGGGTTAGGAACCTGTCCCTCCAACAAGTTCTGCTGATTGTGGTAATGACGTTGAGGTCCCTGGTGCATGTGCAGGGTTGCCAGATTTCCAGCAACCCAGGTAGGGACAAAAAGAAAAAAAGAAGGTCTCGAAGACCAAAAATGATGATCTCATTGCTTGATGTGCACCCTTTACAATGGACATTGCTAATATAAGGCAGTTTTCCTTTTGGTAAGCAAGAACAATAAGTAAAACAGATATACAATAATACAGATAAACAATATACCAGTGAAGAATATCTGAAGATATCAAAATGTCAAGTGTCTTATGCACACTTGCGATCAAGGACTTGATAACAAATACATTGATAATCGTTTACTTTCACGTTTGATGGCAGGACAAGCCATTGCATAATTATGAAATCTCTAATAAATTAACTGCCTGAATGGGAGTCCTACAGTTTGTCACCTGATAGTTAGTCAATGCTCAGAATGTCAAATCTAAAAGGTTGCTGACATCCTGTCATAGCGGCAAGATTCAAAGAAGAGTGAGAAAGTGAATGTAGCATTTGCTTCACTTTCTTTTTATCCAAGGTTGTGCAGTCTCAGAGTGTAGGGGGCAGGGGCTAGCTCGTGATTTGTAGCTTTGGGAACGTTGCTATTTTTACTAGTAACTTCCCAAAATTTTAGATATTTTGGATTTGAATAATCACATGTTGATTAAATATCAAGTGATTATTCATAGTGGACCTGCATGAATAACCTTAAAAGTTAGTAGAATGTGAAGTTTTGGTAACATGAAATATTTTCTTGGTTTCTTTTTTAAACAAACAAAACAAATACTTAGTAGAACAAAGTCATCTACACTGTTCTACTAAAAGGTCTTCAGCCAACTGAAGACCAAAAAACTCTGCCTGCAATGAGATGTGATGCCTTTACAATACAATGTCTAAAAACGACAGAAAAGTTAACTGTACTTTCTCTAAGTGCATGAATGTGTTTGTGCTTATGTTTTATATAAATACCCAGTCATTAGGAGGAAAAGCAGACACTGCATAGCGATTCTGACTCTTAAGAAATATAACAACTATATAAGTACAGGGAACTATTAAAAACAACAACATAAGTACAGGGAACTAAAACCCTTGACTGTAAGCCAAATCCCACTTCTATACAGTGCCCACATGGTCAGAAGCAGAATTCACCAAGAGTTCAGATGGAATCCAAGGCTGAAAGCTGCTGGTGTTCCCTGAACCCAGTGTAACTGAATGAAGTCGCAGCAAACTTGCTTTTATTCTGTGCCTGGCAACAAGTGGGCCGCATTCCTTCCGATAGGGATGTGGTGGTGGTCAATCAAAAAAACAAACAAAGTGGAGGCTGGCATCAGGCTACTGATCTCAACCCTGTGCATGTGGCACAGAGGGATTGGGATTTCTTTAGATGTAACATACCTAACAGTGCTGGGTCTGACATGGCTTTATAGGTCAAGCAGAGATGACCTCTAAGTAGGTGACATGATACCGAGAAAAGTTGAGTTGTTTTTTTAGTCTTTCCGCATAGGGCAAGTGCAGTGGCAATGTGATTATCAAAGGATAGGTTGCTATCCACTTGTGTTCCCAGATGTCTTATGACACTTTCAGTATTCAGTGGACTGCCATTGATGTGATAGTTCATGGGTATCGTGTTCTTCCCAAAGTGAATGACTGCACTTTTTTGGCATTGAGCTTAAGGCCATGGTTCTGATACCAGTCATTGGTCTCTGTGAGACCTTTCTATAGAATGCTGACATCATTTGAGGAGGAGCTAATAATGGCTCCCAGTTTGCAGTTGTCTGTGAACTTGATCAGCCAGAGACCCTTGGTTTTAGCCTGGACTTCAGGAAAAGTAGATGCCAAATAGGAGAGGACCCAGGACTGATCCTTGTGGGACTCCACTTGTGACTGGTCGGTAGTCTGATTTGAGTCTGCTATGCTATCAGTAAGCCAGTTTGCAACCCACCTTGTGACATGGGGGTTGATGCTTACTTTAGTGAATTTATCTATGACTCCTGAGCGAGGAATTGTATCAAAGGCCTTGGCCAGATCAAGGCAGGCTGTGTGAACTACCTTGCCATCGTCCACAGCTCTGGTGACAGATTCAAAGATGTCCACCAGGTTGAGCAAACAAGATCTAACCTTAACAAATCCAAATTGTGTGGGGTCTAGAGTCTGGAGATTCCCTATGTCCTTATTTATTGGGTCCATGATAATGTGATCCATAGCCTTACATATCAGACTCATCAGGCTAATGGGGCAGTTGTTTTATAGTCGCACCCTGTTTGTGGAGTGGGATGACTGTAGCAGTGTGCCATTCAGTGGGAAGAAAGCCTGAAATGAGGCTGTGATTAAACAAGGCACACAGGTGTGGTGCCAGTTCATTTTGCAATTCATGTAGAACACAGCCCGGGATGTTGTCAGGGATGTTGTCAGGTCCCATTGAAGCTGCATTCTTGGCCTTGGATAGTGTGATTTTTAACCTGGACAGCTGTAATATTCAGTACTGGGCATTCCTCCGGCATTATGATTGGCCCTTTAGAGGGTGAAGTTGACAATGAATTGGTCAGCCAGTATATTGGCAATGTCTATTGGCTCAGTATAGGAGTTACCATTATGTATCACCTCCGAGCAGATCTGAGCATTGTCTTGTAGATTTTTGACGTAACTATAGAAGGCCTTACTTATTTAAATGACAGAACATTGATATGTATGCATACGTCTCTCTACTTGTTTACTATGCTGTCCTTGTGCCTGTATAGCATACATGTCGGTTACAATGGTTGTATACAGTAGACACTATGATTGATTTATTTTCTATTGATGGATTGGCAAAGACAGTCGTGGTGGGAACCAAAGCTCATCAAACAGGTGTTTCAATGTAGATATGCATAAGTATCTTGTTGGATTACTCATAAGTATTGCCATGAAGTTAAGTAGAGCATTTATTTAGTGTAATTTCCTTCTTGGTAAAACAGTTTGTGTTTTCTTGTGTCAGCCACTTAGTGACTTAGCAATACTCATACTCCCACAAACAATGTGTGCACGCATACTGCAATATCCGTCCCTGTGTTGTAGTCCAGAATAGTCCTCTCTGCCGTACACTGACAGACTGCTGGGACAAGCTTTGGGTCTCTCACCACCCTAAGTAGGACAAGAGGGTAGTAGAGAATGAACGAATACATGAGATGGAGAAAAGGCTGTATGCTTTAGACGTCCTGTAAAATAGGAAGTGGATCCAAGTGGATCCAAGTGATGCTAAGCACTTCTGTTATTTTGTTTCTTTATAGTGGATGGCAATATAACCATTAGAAAATGGATCAAATTACCAGGCTTATTGTGCCATTTTGCCTAAATCACAACACTTATTAGATTGTTTTGATAAAGACAAAACAGCAAGACACATCCTGCCAGAAAGTGCAAACAAAGGCAAATACAAAATGCACAAACACTTGTTAAAAGCCAAGTCAATGAACAAGTATCTGTGCTCTTACAGTAACATGGCCAGAATAAATAGCCAGCCTTGATAGAAATTCTGTTGAAGTTGCTATTGACGCACAGCAGAAGAGAGAGAAATAAAAAAACTATGTACTTTACCAAAAAAATGTGCTCTTGATGTGTGAAACAATTTAATTATGACACTTTCAGGGTGCATCTTCCTGTTGGGTTACCTATTCTATGTACTACATGGGGTGCTAAAATTAAACTCCCGATCTAAGCAAAAATATAATTTGGTTAAGCACCTTTCTGATATAAGAAAACTTTCAGTGCTGCTAAGTGCCAGTGTCATACTACAATGTAGAGGACACCACAGAACAAGATTTTTTTTCAAATTTGAAAACCGTAATGTGCTTCACAACACAAAAGTATGGCAGAGTGAAACATCTGACAGCTTTTAAAGCTCTTCATTCATGAGGCAGATACCTATGCTTGCTGTCCATGTAGCAGTGGTGTGGGCTTTCTGACTTTAAAGCTGTAAAACACTTTGTTGTAGCTGGTAGTACATAAGTCAGATAATGCCATGGCTTACAAAGAAGAGTAGGACCCCCTAACTTGCTTGTTGAATGCATCTCAAGATTCACCTCAAGCTTCCTTGGCACCATTTCTGGAATACATAAGTTTATTATCCAAGATCAGCCCATAATCCACTGCATAATGACAGATCCTGCATTGTGGTTTCACCTGATCAAAGGCCATTATACAGTAGAATTTTAAAAATATTGCAGGCAAAAAAAATAAAAGTAAGCATAAAGCAGATTAAAAATAGATTGAAATTTACATTTCAATGTTTTTGCTACAAGTTAGAAAATAAGTGATTACCTTCATCTGGCAAAAATTATTATTTTTTTTAAATATTCCAATATACAGTGGATATAAAATGTTTACACACCCCTGTTAAAATGCCAGGTTTTTGTGATATAAAAAATGAGACCACAATAAATCATTTACAAACTTTTCCCACCTTTAATGTGACCTATAACCTGTATAATTCAAGTGAAAAACAAATATGTTAGGGAGAAAAAATATAAAAAATAAAAAACGTGCAATACACTGGTTGCATAAGTCTGCACACCCTTAAACTAATACTTTGTTGTGTGTGCACATCCTTAAATTAATACTTTGTTGAAGCACCATTTTTGATTTAATTACAGCATTCAGTCTTCTTGGGTACACACGTGCCATCAACTGAGACTCTGATTAACCCCAAATAAAGTTCAGCTGCTCTAATAGGGTTTTCCTGACATTTACACAGTTGCCTGCTACAGCAAAAGGCATGGTTCGCAGAGAGCTTACAAAGCATCAAATGGATCTCATTGTTGAAAGGCATCAGTCAGGAGTAGGGTAAAAAAAAAAAACATTTCCACAGCATTGACTATACCATGGAACACAGTAAAGATGGTCATCAAAAAGTGGAGAAAATATGGGACAACAATGGCATTGCAAAGAACTGGATGTCCCTCTAAAATTGATGGAAAAGACAAGACAAAAACTGGTCAGGGATGCTGTCAAGAGACCTACAACACTGAAGGAGCTGCAGGAATTTCTGGCAAGTACTGATTGTGTACTACATGTGACAACAATCTCTTGTATTCTCCAAATCTCTGGATTATGGGGTAGGGCCTTTTCTTGCACAGAAAACCATCCAGACCAGCTAAAATTTGCAAAACATTACATCAGGTCTCCCCAAAGCATGTGGGAAAATGTGTTATGGTCTGATGAGACAAAAGTTTAACTTTTTGGCCACCATTCCAAAAGGTACATTTGGCGCAAACGCAATACTTCTCATCATCAAAAGAACACCATCCCCACAGTGAAGCATGGTGGTGGCAGTATTATACTTTGGGGTTGCTTTTCTTCAGCTGAAACTGAGCCTTTAGTCAAGGTGGAGGGAATTATGAATAATTCCAAATACCAGTCACTTTTGGCCTAAAACCTTCAGGCTTCTGCTAGAAAGCTGAAGATGAAGAGCAATTCCCCCTTTCAGCATGACAATGACCCCAAGCATCCATGCAAATCAACAAAAGAATGACTTCATCAGAAGAATATTAAAGTTCTGGAATGGCCCAGCCAGAGCCCAAACCTAAATCCAATAGAAAATCAGTGGGGGTGACCTGAAGATGGCTGTGCACAAGAGATACCCTCGCAATCTGACAGATTTGGAGCACTTTTGCAAGGAAGAGTGGGCAAATATTGCAAAGTCAAGATGTGCCACGCTGATAAGACTCCTGCCCAAGAAGACTGAATGTTATAATTAAAAGGTGCTTCAACAAAGTATTAGTTTAAGGGTGTGCACACACAACAAAGCATTAGTTTAAGGGTATGCACATTTATGCAACCAGCGTATTGTACGTTTTTTATTATATATATTTTTCCCCCTAACAAAGTCACATTAAAGGTGGGAAAAGTTTTGAAATGATTCATTGTGGTCCATTTTTTTATATCGCAAAAACCTGGCATTTTAACAGATGTGTGTAAACTTTTTATATCCACTGTATGTGTAGTAGACATTTCATGGTATTTCAATTCAGTAGAGGTGATGTTGCTTAATATTATGGTTTTATCTTTCAAAAAAAAGTTGGCACATTTACTTTCGTGTACAAAATTGCAATATGAATTGTATATTGGACTTATCTGGGTAATGAGATCTCAGTTTAATCCTGAATAATACAAAATGTATGTAGTCATAAATGGGGATACAGCCCCCGCCAAAATTTTTTTCTTAAAATTATTAGTTCAGAAGTTGATTTAAAACCAATCCTTCATATCTAATTTATATTTAGATATTTATATAGTCTTTAAAATATGTGAACCTTTCAAACAACTAAGCCAAAATGCCACATTATTTTTGAATGTTGGGACTTGCCATTTCAGTAAGCTGTAGAACCTTCAATAAAGCCTAGAGTTTAAGAAATGGGAGACAGGAAAAAATCTAAATGATTTCATTGTATTAATAAATAGCTTGATTTAGTAGATTTAGAATTCCACACAAGATTATGTATATAATTTTACTATCAAAAGTTAATTGTTTAGATAGTTTCAGTTTAAAATCCTCTCCCTCTTGGATTAAAATGTTTTCATCCAATAAATAGTTCTGAATATAGATGGTGAAGAGTAAGCTTCTACATGTGGGCACCAGGTGCCTCTTGTTCCAATTCTGCAAAATTCTTGGTCCAATTCTATATCCTATCAAGATGCCAAAGAAATCTGAAGAAGATATCTTTAATTTGCCCTTTGTTTGGGAAGAAAGTAGTTTAAATTCTTTATGGATTCTTTGGGAGTAAGGTCATTCAACTAATATAAAGTTCATCCTCCGATGAAAAAAATATATATTTTTATCACTGATTTATAATACCATAATTAACTTGACCAATTTAGTGATAGTTATTCTCACTTTTTTTTGCATTCTGTTTATCACGTACCCATATTTTCATTGTGTTTAGATTACCTGGTATCTGTCATAGATAACTTATCTCCAAATATTTTTCTACATTCTTAAAAGTTTTGTTAATGGCTCTAAGACAATTGATGAGTAATTGGATGTGGATTATCCTTATTAAATTCCTTGTATAATTTTAATGGGATAAGATGCATAACTACTTTTATTGTAATAGAACTGCTTTAACGCATTTATATTGTAAAAAGTACATCATAAAAACAAATGTTTTCAAGGTTTTAAATAAGTATATCTAACTGCTAGAATCAATTTTTTTTCCAAGAGCTACACTATTAACTACTTGTTTTAGTTTGCATAATTGTTTAAAGTCACTCTGCAAGGGTAGCCCCATAACTGGCCCCAGGAATCAATGACCCAGCAGTCTGATAAGTCTTATTTGTAAATCCATTGAATATATTATAACTGATCTTATTAATGTGATATTAAAAACAGGCAAGACTCTCTCAATAGTTTTGGCTTTGTCAGTGGACATGAATCTGGCTCCTTTCTTTGAAAGGATAACACTGGCTTTTGAGAACTTTCGTGCTTTACAGAATTAGTACTTTTTCCTGGCCTAGGCATTTAACACCACAGCCCTGAGCAGGATAAGGGGGTAGATGAGAATGAATGAATACATGAGATGGAGAAAAAGATGTATACTTTAGATATCCTCTAAAAGTGATGCTAAGCACTTCTCTCAGTTTGTGGTTTGTAATCTTAATGCATTACAAATCACCTATATGGTAAGATGGATATCAGACTGCATAAAATAACCCACTTGGTGTGGGTAGCATGTGCCTTAGCAATGTATGAAGGTGGCCAGTGGTGGCTACAGGGATCGGTGTTGGACGATCTCTTTTATTTGACATTTACTATCATGATCTCCAAACCATGAACCTAGATTCCTGGCTAAACAAGTTTGCACACAAAAGGAAACTGAGTTCTTGGCACGTGTCCCTCTGATGTCCAAGCTCTTAACTTGCAAGTACTTGGTGTACAAAAAATGAGTTCAAAGTAAATGGTAAATGCAGCATTGTCACATTGACAAGCATCCTCTCCACCAGTAAATAACCAAGAACAATTTGCTCCAAAATGAAATGTTGTTAAAGGCCTTGAACTTGATAAATCCCACTCCTTTGATCATCCTGTAACATTCGTCTGAAATTCCTTCTACTTGGCATATCTAATTGCCAGACACATATCTAGATCTAAAGAGGTCATTATCCCCTTGTATGCAGCATTGGTTAGGTCAGTTACTGAATACAATGCCTCCTTTCAGATGTACCTCACTAGACACATCCACCAGACAGCCCTCTTAAGAAGAATGGATGCTTTAACTCGCTAAGCTGCCAGAAAAGACGGGAAGAGCTGTATGCTTAGTCAGTATGTTATAGACTTGTGAAGAGAGATCTATGCCTTTCTTTTATGCTATTGGGAACTAGTGGTGCAGGGATTCCTGGATCTTCCTAAATCAAATAGTTCCACAAATATGGGATCCATGATTTTTAAATTTTCACCAGCAAGTGAATAATATGAGGAAAGAGAAGGTCATTACACTGTTCCTTCCCCACCTTTGGAATAGACTACCACCTCAAAACAAGCCGTGTGATACAGGGACAAGATGACTGGGTGGGTATTCACAAATTCACCTGCCACATGACTGGCCTAGTCTTGCAAGTGGGTACTGGAAAAGTGTAAATAGTCAGACTTAGTTGACTACTATGTTCTCATGAGTCCTGTTAATTTTATCTCAAGTCTGTCAGTTTATTAAAGCCTGGTTGGGCTTAATTGATAGCAGATGATAATGCTTTAACTCTGCAAGACGTAATAGATATTAAGATCATATATTTTGATACACAGTGAGATGATGCAAGAAGAGAGAGGGCATTAAGGTCTTCCTGTATAAAACTGGGTGTGATTTTTAAATATTTCCATGCAAAAGGTACACAAATTAATATATTGTACTGCTATAAATACTTTTTTCAATGGAATAATTAAATAAATTTAAAGGAAGTTACAGATTTCATTTTTCCAGAAGCTTTATATTTAACTCCTTAATTTGTTCATCTGTTTGTAACAAATATTGGTTTCATTAACAATTTTATATATAATGTGTGTGTGTGTGTGTGTGTGTGTGTATATATGTGTGTATATATATATGTGTGTGTGTGATATATATATATATATATATATATATATATATATATATATATATATATTTCATATAATTCCAATTTTTATATAGTTAATTTTATATTTGACTATCAAGATATTAAAACTTCCTCTTTTTTGTGTCCACTGAGCCCATTTATGTTTATTAAAAGAGCATTCATTTAAAGAGTCCTCTCTATTTCTCTACTATATGAGAACATTTAAAGTACCACTTATGAAGATATTAAACAATCCCTGCCTGTAGAATGACCAGATCATATTTGATTAGTTCTGGCCATAAAAACTGTCAGTGTTGTAGAATAGGTGTTTTTAAGCATTTGCTACTGTATGGTTAAAGAATTCAATAAGAATTTAATAAATATTAAAGTTTTAGTTATTTTCACCCTTATGAGCTTGTACTTCGGCTGCTGCTTTTTGTGTCACTGTCTGTGCTAATGAGCATCAGGAGCCACCTAGCATTTGGCGCACTTGCTCCTTAACGGGTGAAATGGGAAGGGCCATTTCTAATGTAGCCATCAGTTATGGTTTGTGACTTTTCCTTTTGCTGCACGAATGCTCCCACATGCTTTCCTTAGCTGAACACAAATTAGGGGGCACGCAGTAAACTGACCATCAAAGATCTCCCCTTACTTCTTCAAATGGTACTCATTCAAGAAGCCCTGATCCTATCCTGAAAGCACTGAAGGTGATTTACCTGTTCTGAACTAGGGACATTGAACCCAACTAGTGTGTCCCAGATTCCCTGCAGCATTCCCCATCTCACAATAGGTGAGCAGGCCAAGGCCCTTCATTCCTTCACCTTTTCTCCATGACTTTCCCAATGGTGGGGGCACTAAAACCCAAGCCACCTAAGACAATGGGGTTCAATTCCTCTGCATTTTTTGGGTTTATTTTTATACCACTGAGATGTTATCCCAAACATTTAATTTATTATGGCCCAAAGACTGCTATTTAAGAATATTTTCAAGGAATCCAAATGGTTTTCACTAACTTCACTATATTAGTTTGAGCAATAATATTGTTGAATTAGATTTATTAACCATTCCCTAAAGCCTCAAGTTTTGTTTTTATAAGTACGCAGTATACTGCTAGATTTCCTATGGGAAGTTTAACTAAAAATAATTGCCAAAATTGGCAATGAGACAAGACATAACTTTATCCAATTACAATTTGGGGTTCAGTTCATTGAGAACATAAATTTTATTCTGAATAAAAAATGTGAACGAATAATGGGTTTAGAATAATTTGGGTCAGCAAAATCACTTAACATCTTTCAAATTCATTATATCCATACAATTTTAAGGACTTTAGCTGAATATGAACTACTTGGATCTTAAGAAATCGTCTTTTTCACCCCTAAAAAAAATAGATTACCCTTCATAGAGTTAAATTTTTGAATCTGCATTTAGAAGATAAAATTAAGTCCTGGTATGAGGTACATGCTTGTTTTTCACTTACATGCATTGCAAACATTCCTATTAGCTCCTGTAGTTACATTATACCATAGGCAAAATGGTTGTTTTGCTCCTTGGGATACTAATACCTCTTTTTATTTTTCATTAAATGAAGAGTTCAGAATATGAACAACTTTGGAATTTAGCTCATTTGCATACTTTCCTAAAAATGTGTATTATAAAACATTTGCCTGTGCTTTTTTGTTTTGAGATATTTAAGAAAAGGTCCTCTTATGTCCACTGAGCCCTTTTATGTTTGTTGAAATAAAATGCAGTGTGTCCTCTTTCAGTTCTGTGATATGTATAATTGTAGACTGTACAGTTACTCTTTTTTTTTTTTTTTTTTTTTTTCCGGAATTTCTAAGGAGGAAAATAAATGTTAATTTACATTTATTTTTGGTGTTTATTCTTAAAACTGTGATGCAACAAAAATATACAGCATCACTCTTCATACTATGGATCATAGTTTGAAAAGCTTTCTGAATTAGGCTATCCAGTCCCTCACAAAATTGTAGCTTACTAACTCTAGATGTCTGTATCTGTTGAAAATTCATCATTAATGAACATGCAATTCTTTATCACTTTACTTAGAATAGTTTAACTTGTCACCCAGGTTAATTCACATAATAAACTCCATATTTGAAAAACGGACAAAAAATACACTTGATAAAGCAGAAATTTTTCATTGTAAAAAAACAAATTATTAAATAACACGTTATGCACTTTCATCCCTCAAAGCATATTGGGACTTCATCAGAACAATTGGACACAATTTCTTTGAGATATAATGGTTACAAAGTCAAGTTAGTTAGAGGTAATTGCAATACAAAAAAAAGGTTGCTTTATATGTCCATATGTGAACCGTGGTAGTTACTATGTAGGTAAAACGGAGAGAAAGCTTAATACTAGAACTTAAAACCATACCCAGTTTCTAAAGGTAACATTAATAATTCTTTGTACAAGCATACATTGCAGTGCTTGGGTTTCACCAAATTTTAAGTTTGGAATTTTAGAATTGCTTCTGTATAATCTAAGGGGAGGGTGATCGGAACTTTTAATAGAAATGAGAATGTTTTATTGGATTGCTAAGTTGCAGTCTAATACTCCACCAGGGATCAATGGATTTACCTTTTCTTAAGATGAGAAATTGGATTTTAAATAATGCATTATTTTATATATAAAAATGTTTTTCACATTTTATATTTTCAGCCTTAGTTTAATACTAAAGTTCGGTGATGGAATTCATCTGTTATTTATTTAAATGGTAGTATGATTTATTTAAATGGTAGTATATTTTACAAAAAAAAGAGTCTATGTCTTTCTAAGAAACAATATTTTGTCTTAATTGAATTTAATTGAATAATCAGTGGATTATTTTGTATAAAAAGTGTTGGGTCGATTCATTGTTGTGATGGAGTCCCAGTACGTTTTGAGGGACGAAAGCTCAACGTATTTTTTAACAATTTGTTTTTTTATAATAAAAAGTTTTTTCGGCTTTATCAAGTCTTTATTTTTTCTCCGTTTTTTGAGTATGAAGCTTATTGTGTGAATTAAGCTGGGTGCAAAGTTAAACTATTTTTGGTTTTCATTTTGGTGTCTTTTTCCAGCGTTATTTTCAGTTTATCACTTTGTTTAGATATTGTGTTCTAAGTATAGTGAGTTGCTCAATTACTAGTCAAAGAAATGAATTGCTTTTTTTCTTCACTTGTCAAATTACCTTGAGACAAGGGAAATGAAATATACAATGTCATTATATATCAACATATGTGATTTTTAATGGCCAAGTGGAAGCAGGAAACTTGGGTAAATGAAAACATAAGTAGATGTGTACCAGCCAGTAATCGGGTCTATAAAATGCCATATCGTACTTTTATTTTGTTTGCTTGAAGTAGTACACTGGTCCAGGTGAAGCTTGTGTTAAGTTTCGTCCTGGGGTAAAACAGTTCACAAGAGTCGCAGAAACAACAGGGTTCACAATACGGTAAGACAGAGTTTGAGTATAAATGAGATACTGCAGTAAGTTTTCAAGTTCATGAATGACTTATAAAATGATTTACATAATCATTTTCACACATAATGAATTGGAGCATTCATAACTTATTTCACAATTCCTTCATTTTGTAATTCTGTTGCTTCATGGAGATAGAGTAGCCAATTATTCCTTATTTATGAAATAAGGACACTGAGCTTCCCCAGTCAGCTCTGTTTCTAAAAGACTAATTTTCTAATCTTAAACATCAAGAATAAAAAGGGGTTTCTAAACATTTATAAATACAAAAATAGACCTAAAACCATGCATAGTACCAATTGCATTTACAGTTCCTCACAAAGTGTGTTTTTTTTTTTTTTTTTTTTTCTCTCTCTCTAGTATTTCCTTGGCCTTTATTTGCCATATAGTCATAGGAGATTACTAGGCTATTGGCCTGGAGGCCATTTTTAAGCCCAGCCATTTCATACCACAGAAATGCTAGTGTGTATCCAAGATTGCATTTAGTGATGACTACCCATGGCCAGGAGCATTGTGGGCTATCTCTGGTAAGAATGTATAGTGCCACATCCATTCATCCAGTTTCCTGTTGAACAGTGTTATAGAGGTGCTCTGTTTCACATGAATTGATGGCCTGTTCTAAAGACGTGGCAGTCGCTGGGAAATCTGTCCTTCCAACTTGTCTTATTTAAGTTGTAGGCCATATTTAGGTCCCTGGAACAGGTAGCCCTAGTCCAGTTTGATTTAGTGGTATGCAGCAAGTTTATTAGGTTTGGGTCATGGATTGCTCTGTAGGCCAGGCATATGTCTCCTGTAAGAAGTCTATATAATATAGACTATAGTGACATGGACTTTACTGAGTCTGTGTAAGGCACATGCTGGAGCCCCTTAATCTTTTTGTTAGAAACCTGTAATTGGTGCAGGAGCTTAGTGCGGTACATGCCAAACAAGGTGTTATACTCCATTTTGGGCTGGATAAGTGCCAAGTATTGGGGGGGTTAGAACTTCTTTTGCTCTTGAGGTGATGCCTTTACTAATCAAGTATACTATGTAGAAAGATTTCCTTAGTAAATTAGACACATGGTGGTTGAAGTTAAGGTCTCAGTCAAGTTGTGATTCCAGGCCCCTTACCACTTCATGGGTAGTTAAGGTATTGTTGTTGATTTGATAGTATGACATCGTTTGCACTGTAAGAAATTATGCTTTTCTTTGCATTCAGTTTGAGACTGTGACTAACGCACCAGGAGGGTCTCACGCAGACCAATGACTGGAGTATACTGACATTTGGGGATTCAGTGATTGTACCTAGTTTGTAGTCCTCTGCAAACCTGGTCAGCCTCCGCCCCTTAGTTTTGACTTGATCTTCTGAGAAGTATATACCAAACAATAGATGCCCTAGCACTGTCCGCTGTGGCATCCGACTGGTAACAGATCTGCTGGTTGAGGAGTCACTCACTTTGATAGTGTGTGTCTGGTTTGTGAGCCAGTTGGCAACCCTTTTTACAACAAAGGGGTTTATATTCAGTTTGCTAAGTTTATTGGTAATGCCTGAATGTGGGATTGTGTCGAAAGCCTTTGTCAGGTGGAGGTATGCTGTCTTCACAGATTTGCCTTTGTCAATGGCCTTGTTCATATTTTCAAAGAAATATGCCAGATTTAACAGTCAGAATCTTCCCTTCATGAAGCTGAATTGAGTAGGATCCAGGGTTTGGATGCCACCTATGTCTTTATTTATGGGGTACTTAATGATACATTCCATGGCTTTACAGATGAGTCTGGTCAGGCTTATGGGTCTGTAATTCACTGGGTCTGTTGCTAGGCCACCTTTTTGGAGGGGAATAACTGTTGCTGTTCTCCATTCTGCAGGAACAAAGCCTGTGGTTAGGCTAAGACTGAAAAGGGTAATTGGCAGGGATGCTAGTTCGTGTTTTAGCTTTTTTAGAAGACAGCCAGGGATGTCACCTGTCTCCATAAAGGCTGTGTTTTTCTGACTTGGAAAAGGATTTGAGGACCTGCTCTTCAGATATGTAGGGTGGGGAGTGTTAAGTTAGGAGGGGATAAGGGAGTAAAATTTTCCCCAAACCTATCCACTAGCAGGTTTGCTATCTCTGTGGGGTCAGTGTGTGCGATACCTTTGGCCGCTAGTTCTGCACATAACTTGCGTCGTACCCTTTAGGTTGCATACGTAGCCATAAAAGGTCTTTTGATTATCCTTGGCTGTACTTGCAAAGTTGTCTTAGTTGCCTGCTGAGGATGGTGCTTTTCTATTGTTGGGTCCTTGCCTTTGTTTTCTTGGACAGCAGCTTTTTGCATTTATTGTAAAGTTTGTTGATACTGGATGTCCACCATGGCAGCTTATTTTCACTTGGGGATTTGACTTTGATTCTTTCTGATATGTCTGAGTTTATACACTTATGCAAGTGATTGTACAGGGCTTTAGTATAAGTTTCAGCATAGTTACCACTTCCAGCTTGGGGAGGGGCTTGGAATGTATTTATACCTTCACTTAGGACAGTATAGTTTGTGTTGAAGTTTTTTAGTCTGATTTCACGCTTTGTGAGTTCTGGTGTTAGTTCCAGTGTGAAAGCGATTGATTTATGATCAGTTTTAACTAATGAGGGTCCAACAGTTGTGGCAGTGCATCTCTTTGACATGTTGGTGAGGACCAGATCAAGAATGTTTGTTACCCTTGTCGGGGTATGGACAATTTGTTCAGGGTATTTGAATTAATAAAGTCAAGGAACTTTTCTGCTAGTGAGTTAGGGCTAGTGTAGGTTCCCCATTTGATGGTGGGATAATTGAAATCCACCACAACCAGTGTGTTCGGTAAACTTTGGATGGTCTCCAATTTATGATTAGGATACTCATGTTGGTATATGTATGCAATGGCACTTTAACGTTTTTATACTGTGTTTTTTACACTGTTTTTATTGGTTGTCTGGTATGAGAATGAGTATTTAAATGATTTCTTGAACATTTAATTTGAGAGTCTGATGAAGCGTTCTTTGGAACGCAAAAGCATTTACTTTGCTGAGTTTTACATTGTCTACTTCGATTGTCGTGGTGTACCTCCTTTCTTTATTTTGGTTCCTATTTGCTTTGTTTGGCAGTACTTTGTCCTTTTGGCATTTCTTTTTTCGCATTTGGTCTTCAATTTAGTCAATTAGGCTTCATGGGCATTGTGACCCATGGAAAGGGATCTATAACTGGCTATGAATTGAATGGGGGTCTTAGCCACTGTAGTTTCAACCTGGAGTAACTCCATGGAGTTGTCTAGTCAAACTAGACAGGAGGTGAATTGTAGATGGGAGGTGAATTTATTGAAACACTGCCTCCCTTGGTTTTCACATATTCATTTTGCAGCCTAAAGGTGTAGAAGGCATTGTAGCCTTGCAAGACTGGGTACTCTCTGAGGCCTTGCAAGGCCAGGGTACTTTCTGAGGCCTTGAACCAGGTTTCTGTGACTGCACAGACATCTACATTTTCCAGTGATAGGAATGCTTCCAGGGAGTGCAGTTTTTGGTTTAAGCTCCTAGCATTTATCAGCATGACCCTTATTTTGTTCTGATTGGTTAAGTTCATGTCTGTAATGTTTGAGAACTTGCCTAAAAAAGACACTATATGGGGGGGGGGGTAAGAGCCTAGAGGGTCCAGGTGTAAACAGTCATTGATAAAGCAGCAAGGTAGACCATGGCTTCCCAGGCTGACAGGAACTGGATCCCCTTTGAATGACACCAAACATTGAGCTAATTATTGAAATATTATCATGTTTTGGTTATAGTGTGGCATCATTCTAGGTGAGGGTAGTATGCTGATCAAGGTTAGGGAAATACCTGCCTGGGACGCATACTCGAAGAGCTCAACCATGTCTCTCCATATAGTCCAGTGAAGTACTTCTCAGGTCATTCTTCACTATGACATAATGGTACTTGTTGCTGAGAGACCAGAGTGCGTGCGTGATCAGATGAATCCCAGCACCAGGCAGACAGCTGACTGTGACTTTTCCTTGATCAACTGGTAAGAGACACATCTGTGTGTCTCGCTACTGAGTCTCGAATGACAAGAAAATGTGTCTTTTGAGTGTTATGTCTTTACTGGTGGGTGAGACACTGGTGTTGCTATGTGTCATGGATGCTGTGGGGACTTTTAGTTCTAGCAGTCCTGTGTTTTGGATGTCTCTACTGTTTTGGCAAGCATTCACGAGAATTTCCATGCATGAGGATTTATGTGTTTGATGTGTACTATGTGTACGAGTAGTACAGGCATGACTTTTTTATCCTCCTCCTATTTATGTGTTAACCAATAATAGCTTCCATTATGATAACCATCTTACTGTAGCTAGTACTACCTTTCTATTTGGCATTCTTTTGTTTTAGACTGTTTGAATATCCTTAAAAGTTAGCAAAATATAGCATGTTTAATATTTATCTGTATACACTTTCACAGTACTTTTTTCTAAAAGACAGTTCATAACAAAGTACTTGCATCAGTTTGCACCATAGATTTGATGTTTTTATATTTGTCAGATATTTACTATTTTGAATTATGTGAGCATCTTCTATTCCCCCCCACCATCTTTATTTTACCTCCCTTTACTTCATTCCTGTCTTCTCCTGCCTCCTGTTTCTTTCCCAATATCAGTGAATCAGTATGGCTATAACAGGCTGAAGTGATTATTAATGAACAAAAACATAGTTATGGCCATATTGTATTCCAGCTGTTTGATCTTTTTAAATAAAAATGTATTTCCAAAAGTAGATCTACTAAAAATTTGTCAGTGTTATCCTTCATTAAAATCATATTTTCCGCAATAAATACCAAAAGATCCTCTTCACATCTTAAATCCTGTGTGGTTTAAAATCTCTCCTTAGTATCACATGCTCATTCTGCAAACTAGCAGTAAACATTAGCAATCTTATGTTTTAACTAATGCAGCAGTGATACAAAAATAAGAGTTTTCTAATTATTAGCTGTGTACTATTTCAAAAACAAACCGTATGTAGTCCTTTGATATATTTAAAATCCTTTGTTTTTTGCATTTCAGCCTGTGTCCCATGTACACAAAGTAAGCTTGACTTAAGTTTAAATATGACTTAAACTTGTAGATTGAAACTCCTTCTTCAATATCGGGTTTTCTGTAGGGTGTTTTGTTATCAATAAAACACTAATAAAATAGATTCTAAGCAGAAGCACAATTATGAAATTATTTTACTATTCTAGTATTCTTTTATCTTAATCTGCCTAATCACATCCCATCCCTTCAAAAGCTAGATCCAAAAGATATGTTTTTAGTAAACTCTATATGGGCGCACTCAAACCTCACCAAGGTAGTGGGCAAAATAGGTGGTAAACCCAAAAAGCACAAGAATGAACTGAAATTCAATGTTGTTGAGTACACAGCACAAAATGTCAGTTGCCTTAGGTGTTATATACCTGAAGGAGTTGGTGGTATCCTTAGGTGTTATATACCTGAAGGAGTTGGTGGTATCATGCAAGTCAAGAACTGACAAAAACAGATGGTTCTTAGGAATAATTCTGAATCACACAAAGTCATTGAAGGGTATGCGGATTAGTGGTGATGTGATGGTAACTACCCGAAAGTAATCTGGCAACAGAGTTCTGCGCCATCTGTTAACCGCGTTATTCAACATGAGGGAGAGTCTGGGGGGGGGGGGGTGATATTGTATTAGTTACTATCACTGAAAAGTTCAGAATGCAATAGTGCTTTTTATACTGGAAAGATTTTGCCAACAGCAGTAACATTCTTTACAGACTTCACTTAAGTGTAAGAAGGAAAATCATGTCCTTCATTTTCCTGCAGCTTTTATTCCACCCTAAATGACAATAGTAAGTTTTGCATGGGTCTTGTGTTAATCCCTTCCTCTTCTAATAGAATAATTGTGATGCAACATACATAACGGTTAACATGATGACTATCAACCTATGATATGAGCAGCTTAATTTTCTGCTTATTTCACCTCCTTTTACTTCCTTGCCTCTCTTTTGGTTTCAAATATGCATACTACCCATAGTCCATTAAATATCATCCACTATAGATAAGGTGTAGAAGTATCTTTCCCTTTTTTTTGCCCTTAGTCCAGAGAAATGACAGTCCTTTAATGGCATCTCTATTTGAATAAGGGGAAAATCTACAAACCTAAATAAATCACGTATTATACCATGACCCCCCCAAAACGTGCACGCTGATTGGCCAGCGTGCCCATTGTAAATCGAGTTATACTAATGGAAAAAGGTCCGGTCGCCCGGACTTTTTTCCATTAGTATAACTCGTTTAAACACTGTCTCGCTATGTTAAATGGGTTTAACATAGCGAGACAGCTTTAAAATAAGCAACAGAGACCTCCGTCGCTTATTTTAAAGCTGTCTCGCTATGTTAAACCCATTTAACATAGCGAGACAGTGTTTAAAAGCAACGGAGAAAGCAAGATCTCCGTTGCTTTTTTTTAGTGTCTCGCTATGTTAAATGAGTTTAACATAGCGAGACAGTTTTAAAATAAGCAACGGAGATGTCCGTTGCTTAGTTTAAAACTGTCTCGCTATGTTAAACTCATTTAATATAGCGAGACACTAAAAAAAAGCAACGGAGATCTTGCTTTCTCCGTTGCTTTTGCCCACAGCTCTGATGTAAGTACATCAGAACTGCCGCGGATGCCAGACATCTGTGGAAGGGCAGTAAACAGGCATTATACTATGCCATTATTTAAGAAAAGTAACAGTTTCTTTTCTTAAATAATGTCATGGCGATATCTGGGTTGGTATATATAATTAACAGTGGGGGTGTAGGGGAATTACACTTGGGCAAAAAACAAGGTTTTGCTATTTTTGTCTTGGTTTTGATAAGAGTGCTGCTCATCAAGCTGAGTTTGATTAGTTGCTGCTAAGACACCTTTCAATGAGTTAATGTACATCCACATATACGATTGCATTGATTTTGGCAAAGCACATGTATGCAAAGCTAGTACAGTGGCATTACTGAAAGATGGAGACAGTTCTTTTTGGTTGACAAAGGTAAGTGTTAAGGACGTTTTGGTGATACTGTGTGTATTGGGGTTCTCTGAGTCTGAGTGCACAGCTTTGTGTTTGTGTGCGTGTGTGTGTGTGTGTGGGGGGGGGTATTATGAAAAGGGCATTTTAAGGTAAGCCACACAGTCAGGTTATGGTTAATGCTCATTACTAGGGTGGAGCAGGGGATCCCACCTTAGTAATATATATTAGCTCTAACCCTGCCCCTAACCCTAATGTTTCTTTTTGCTTTAAAGCCCTTCTCAAAACACTGTCACTATTCAGATAAATATGAGGTGAGTATGTGGTGGGACTGAGTAGTGCATCAGGTAAGGAAATGTATTTTATTGCTGTTTGTAGTGGGTGTTGTCCTTTATAATGAATTGTTTTGTGCATCGAGCATGAGACCATTCATTATATCTGTAGTGCAATCTCGGAGGGAGAATATTAAAGTAGGGGGGTGTGGGGGGCACAGGGGCAAAAATGTAAATGTAGTGTGTTTTTTTTTTTTTTTTTTTTTTTTTTTATTGACCAGCTTTAACGAAAGTGCTTTTTCGATTAAAGCGCTTTCATTAAAGTGTGTTCGGCGGTTATGGATTCGGATGATTGATAACTCGATCAGATGTCCTATATATATTGACCTGGTTGTAGGACAGGCAGTGGGTATGCCGGATGATTTCATCTGTAAAAAAAAGTTTTGTGTGAAACTTTGGCTTTTTGGTCCTTATGTCTGACTGTATAAAATAACTAACTGTTAGTTCAACTTTTGACACTCTCTCTTTTATTGGCATTTTAGTTTGTGCTCGTCTTCTTCTCATTAGTTGTGAAGACCTTACTCATGTGGCACTGTTTGTAGTAGCATTGGATGTGAGGGGTCACTCTGGTGGCACTGAGTGTAGTAGCACTGGACATGAAGTGCTCACTCTGGTGGTACTGTTTGTAGTACCACTGTACGTGAAGGGCTCACTCTGGTACTGTGTGTAGTAGCACTGGATGTGAAGAGCTGACTCTGGTGACACTGTGTAGTAGCATTGATGTGAACTGCTCACTCTGGCATTGTAGTAGCACTTGATGTGAAGGGCTCACTCTAGTGGCACCATGTGTAGTAACACTATGTAAAGGGCTCACTCTAATGGCACTGTGTGTAGTAGCACTTGATGTGAAGGGCTCCCTCTGGTGGCACTGTGTATAGTACCATTGGATGTGAAGAGCTCACTCTGGTGGCACTGTAGTAGCACTGGATATGAAGGGCTCATTGTGGTGGCACTGCGTGTAGTAGTACTGGATGTGAAGGGCTCATTCTGGTGGCACTGTGCATAGTAGGATTGAATGTGAAGGGCTTATTCTGGTGGCACTGTGTGCAGTAGCTCAATAGGCCATAAGAGATTTGTAAGGATCTTGCTTTTTGGAATAGTATTCATAGTCACAGATACAGCAGAGGTAGCTTTGATTGTGAGTGGATAGGTAAGGCATGATTCATGGAGGTCATATACTGTTATGCGCAGTGTGTGTAAGCAAATTATGTATGAGATGTAAATGAGGTTGTGCAAAGTCGCATAGTTATGCTAATGAAATATTATTGCAATTCATAGTCCAACACCTGCACTGTATGTTCATTTTTGCTAAAAATGTTACTGAATATCTACTTTGCAATCCACAAACTTGCCCGAGCAACCCCTTTAGTAAATGCATGCACAAGCAGTAAAATAAAACATATTTCTTGAAGTGAAGTTAATAAAAGTACATAATTTTAAAAAGTATGGTAGTAAATATTCATTTTTCCCCTTCCTTCAGCTAATTTGCTGTCAAACTCCCTTATTCACCAGGTAAATTGGTGCTTACTAGCATAATGTCAGGATCCTTTATGCATTCTGTATTCAAATAAGGCTCATTTATATTTATAAATCATAGTAATATTTATAAATGGGTAGTACACCTTATCCTTGTAATAGATCTCTCTCCAACACTTATGCCTTAAGTGTAAGTATAAGTATTTAGTGCTGCTCTTTGAGGATTGCATAAGAGTTCTGGAGAGAGTGATAAATGAATACAAAGAGTAATAGAACGTAAGATGGGAGATGAGCGGTTTGGAATTGGATCAGGATGCAGCACAACAGACCTGATGTTTGCACAGAAACAGATGGTTGAGAACAGGCTGGAGATGAAGAAGTGCAACTAGGCATTCCTAAACTTGGAGGAAGCATGTGACAGGGTCCCAAGAAAGGGGATTTGAGACGTCCTGTGGTGATGTTATGTACCAAAAACATTGGTAGCAATAATGCAGGTTTAGTGTGGGCTATGAACGGACCCAATGACTCAAGAATAAATAGTGTTTGGTCTCTCTCATGGGTTTACAGTGGGAGTGTGTGTACATCAGGGTTCATCTCTGACTCCCAACTGCTGTTCATACTGGTGATGGACTACATTAGCAAAAAGGTCAGAGGACACAGGTCAACTAAGTTACTCTATGCAGATGTGGCATTATAGGCAGTCTCTGAACAAGAGTTTCATCCCATGTGCCTTCAGTTTTGCATTGCAATCCTTTATTCTTTGCTGAAACAGAGTACAGATAAGACAGTGGTAACAGAAGCAAATGGGGACTCAGAAGAAGCTGAGAAATGAGATATAAGGGAAAACAGTGGAACAGGTTAACAGCTTCATATATATGGGAGTGGTTGTTGAGGGGGAAAGTAAGTCTGAATGAAGAGGTCAAAGCTAGAATTGGAGGGAGTGCAGCCAACTGGTATAGAGTGCCAGGTGTGGTGTATGACAGAAGAATGCATAAGAAGCTAGCGTGCAAAACAGTGGTGTGACCAGTACTACGGAAACCTATACAGCATCTTGATCACCTCTAGCTTCGTCAACTGAAGTGCCTGAGATGAGTGATAGGATGCACACTGGGACAGACGAAGAAATGAGGACATCAGAGCAGAAGCTCAAGTAGCTCCAATTGCAGAAGAGGTCAAAGAGAAGAGATTGCAGTGGTTCTGGCACATGTGCATAAGAAAATTTGGGACAGACTGGAAGAAAGCAAGAGGAAACGAGGGAATCCAGCAAAGACAGGTGGATGGATATTATGTGTGAAGACCTGCGACAGTCGGGCATTAGTATCAAAGAAGGCGGGAGAGTAACACTGAACAGAGAGAGATGGTGACAGTTGACACAACACCCCTAGAAGATGGCAAATATCTACAATAGCTTCAGCAAATTGTTGGAGTAGGGACATTTATCTTAACCACCTGGTTGATTTAATGACTGGTATTGTCTGTATAAAGTGGGTATTAAAATTGTTGCCTATGGTATCATTTTCTTGCTATGTTTTTTTTTTTTTTTTTTTTTTTTTTTTTTTTTGAGGCTCTGAAAAGTGTTGAATTATTAGTGTTTTGTTTTTTTTTTTTTTTTAATTGGTCGAGTAATAGGTTTTATCTTTAGTGATGTTATTTTATTAGGTTTTTAGTCCTCTATATGCTAGTAAAGTACAAGTGGTTTTATCTTTTGTCAAGACCTTCCATGCTTTATCTTTAGTTTTAAGGACAGCCATGGAGCAGGTTGGCAATTGTTTTTATTCTGATGGGGGGGGCCAGTATGTTTACAACATAAAAGGAAGATGTTATTGAACACTGAGACAATGTCCTCTGTGGGGAGAGTCTTTAATGACTCTGTCACTTGAGGGGATGTAGTTTTCAATAAGCATCTTCCTGAAAAAGTAGCTAGATGTTCATTGTGTTTCACTGTTGCAGTCCCTCGATCGGCCAAAATACCAAAGGTAGGTAAAAATGATGTCTGCTGTCATCAGTTGTAAAGGACATCAGGGTGTCTGATACAAAAGGAGACAGCTGACGTCACTTCCACAGTCTTCCTTGCTGTGGAGCCCGAAGATGAAGCATTTCTTGCACGAGTGCCGGTCAGCAGTTTACCTTTTTTGTTTCAGGCTACAAAGTTGAAGTCGACTACAGCCAAGTACCCCATTGGGGATCCCCTTTTCTTGGCTTAATGAATGTCAGAAAAGGTTAATAATTGTCTAACCTGTGGAAAGCAGGTTCCCCATAGAGATTTTCATTCCTATTGTATTTGTTTAGGCCTTGACCACAACGTTCCTAATTGTGATCTTTGTGCTTCCTTTTAATCCGTGTAGTATTCGTCTTCGGGCTAAGCTTTTAGCTAAGCATTTTGGAGTTTGGCCTAAGTTTGTTGGTATGGCGTCCTCTGGTCTTCAGGCTTCAGATATCCTCAGAAGCATAAAGATAAGGACCACGACATGCTTCTCAAGGCCAAGTCCTCGGATGATGTTAGGTTAGTTGTCAGTCATGTGGTAGCGAGTGAGGTGCCTTTGCAGCCCACAGATTTTCAACTGCAGGCCTCTGTTGAGACAATTTCTGAGGTCCCCAGGCCTCTGGCATCCATTTTGCCTTCTGGCCTTCCGCCTGTTGCTTCTTCATCTGGATCCGGAGCCGCAAAGCTGACTTCGGTGTCGGAGACATCCATTCTTCGTTCAGACAGCAAGCTCATACCGACGACTTCGGTTGCAACTTTGGCGGTTGCCAAGCTTCTTGAGTCCTTTAGACTTGCAGGTAAATCTTCCAGTCGTAAGCCTGTGAAAAAGCAGGCTCCAGTTTCCTCTCGTTCCCCTCATTTTCAAATGGTTAAAATGGCTGATGACCTTTTGACTCTTATTGGGGGTTCACAGCCTCCTCCTTCAAAAAGAGGTGGGGATGTCTCTCTTGAGGCTTTGTACTTTTCAGGTTCTGATACTTCTAGCATTTCTGTTGATGAAGAAGTTTCTCAAGATTTCTCTCCTTTTGAGGATTCTGATGCAGAGGAGAGTCCATCCATTCTGCTTCTCCTCCATAAGATTTCTCTTTGGTGATACTTTAAATACTCTCGGGGAACATTTTTAATGGGAAAGTCAGGATTATCCACTTTCTAAAAAAAAAAAAAAAAAAGGATTAGGGAGTTTTTGGATTTGCCTCAGCATAAGCCTTTGGCTATTCCACCTGTGTTGGAAGTGGTTGATGTTTTTCTGGAAAATTCATTGACTCACAATTCAGGGATTAGGGAGTTTTTGGATTTGCCTCAGCATAAGCCTTTGGCTATTCCACCTGTGTTGGAAGTGGTTGATGTTTTTCTGGAAAATTCATTGACTCACAATTCAGGGATTAGGAGTTTTGGATTTGCCTCAGCATAAGCCTTTGGCTATTCCACCTGTGTTGGAAGTGGTTGATGTTTTTCTGGAAAATTCATTGACTCACAATTCAGGTCCTCCTGCTCCCAGGAAACCTGATAGGTAATATAGAGTTCCTGATTTGTTTCTTTTCAGGAATCCGTTGGCTGATCCAGAGATTATTTCTCAAGGCCCTAAAGGAGTTAAGGCCACTGTTACTAAAACTCCTGTTCCTGACAGGGAATCCAGGAACCTAGATAGGTGGGGTAAAAAGGTTTATACCTCTGCCACTTTTGGTTTTAGGTCTACTAATTGTCTTTTTCATAATGCTAGCAGCAGACCTTGGAAGTTATTAAGTCTAGGACAGCAGGTGTGCCTCAGTTGGCGGAGAGTAAGGATATGCAGGATATGCTGAATTCTGCCAGTCTAGTCAATAAACATTCTTTACACTGTGGTTTTGACATTCTAGAACCTCCTGTATGGTTACAGCTACTGGCTCTGTTATTAGAAGTCACGCTTGGCTCATGGAGCAGCCCCTAGCAGAGCCTGTTAAGGCTAAGCTTTTAGATGTACCTTTGCATAAGGACAGTCTTTTTGGCAGCAAAGCAGAGGAAGTGCTGAAGAAGGTGGAAGACAAGGCCAAGTCTATGCAGACAGTTAGACATTCTGCAGGTTCAGCCTCAGCACTTTAGCAGGAATTACCATTCTAAGAGTTGGACATTCACTGATACTAGCAGACAGAGCCGTTCTTGGACTAGAGGTTACAAATCTTCTAGGGGACAGGTGGCTACCCCTCAAAGGTCTAAGCGTTGGCAGGCTTGATCTTCCAAAGTGGGAATTTCTAAGCCTGTATCTCAATCTAAACATTTGCAATGACTCTGTCCAACTTCTACCTGTTCTTACCTGCCCAGAGAGTCCTTTAGGGGGAAGGTTGGACCTTTTTACAACTGTTTGGGCCATCATCACGGACAACAAATGGGTACTCAGAACTGTATCTCTAGGGCACAAGTTTTCTTTCCACAACCTTTCCAGTACCCAAAAGATTCCTGGACGCTCCTCCAAACCAAAGGACAGAAGTAGAAAAGCAAATTTTGTCTCTGTTACATCTGGGAGTAATAGAATCAGTTCCTGCTCAGCAGGTAGGTCAGGGTTTCTATTCCAGACTTCCTAGTTCCAAAAAAAGAAGGCACCTGGCATCCTATCCTAGATCTATCCATCCTGAACTCTTTCTTGATAATTCCAAAGTTCCAAATGCTCACTCTGCAACAGTTGCTGCCACTGTTAGATAAGGATTCCTGGCTGGTAATGTTGGATCTCAAAGAAGCTTCTATGCACATCCCTATCATGGAAAGTTGCAGGCAATACCTTCGTTTCAGGGTGGGCAAGCAACATTATCAATTCTCTGTGCTGCCCTTTGGCTTATCTACTGCTCCCAGAGTTTTCACACAGTGCCTGGCTCCAGTCATTGCTTTTTTCAGGCAAAAGAAAATTCAGATTTATCCATACTTGGACGACTATCTAATTTGAGCAAATTCTCAGGAACAGCTGTTAAAGGATCTAGAATTTGTAAAGACTCTTCTCTCTTCCCTGGGTTACATACTCCACATGGAAAAATCAAAAATGGTGCCATCCAATGAGATAACATTCCTGGGAGTGAGTCTGAACACAGCCGCCCAGATGATGTATCTCACCCAGGAGAAGCAGACAACTCTTTTAATTTACTTCAAGGAATTGGTAAGCCTGTCCCAGCTCCCTGCAAGCTCTGGAATTCATGGCCTCTTGCATTGTCATGATTCCATATGCAAAACTGCATATGAGGAAATTGCAATTGTACCTCAAGAACACTTGGTATCAACACACGGGACCTGGATGTGATAATTCCTCTGCTTCCATGCCTGTGGACAGAGTTTCTATGGTGGACAACAGCCTGTCTACACAACAAAGGCATACCTTTCCACCCACACCTGGCCACTCTTCTTACCACAGACGCATTGGACTATGTCTGGGGAGCTCACCTGGATGGCAGATGCATATAGGGAAGTTGGAATGCCCAGCAGATGCACCTGCCCATAAATTTAAAGGAGTTGATGGCAGTCCAGTAGGCCTTGTTAGCTTTCAAGCATCTTCTTTCTTCAGGGATCCTTCTTGTCAGGACAGACAACACCACAGTCATGTGGTACATCAACAAGCAGGGCGGGACCCATTCTTGCCTCCTGTGCAGGCAAAGCATGAGTCTTTGGTCCATAGCAGCATCCCTGGGCCTGCATCTCCTAGCTCAGTTTCTTCCAGGAAGGCTCAATGTTTTGGCAGACCAGTTGAGCAGACAGACCTTGGATCCTCATGAGTGGCAGCTGGACAGAACAGTTTTTTTACAGCAGCATTCAATGTTGTGGTACTCCAAGTGGATCTCTTCTCCTCTCCAGATAACAATATTTTTTTTTGCACCAGACAGCATCACAGCAGAGCCTGGAGAGTGGATGCTCTGTCCTTCCCTTGGACGCTGCTGTCAGTTTATGCTTTCCCTCTTCTTCCCAGAGTATTATTGATCAGGGACGAATGACCAAGGACTATTCTCATAGCTCTGGACTGGCCCAGGCAGCATTGGTATCCAATGCTTTGCAGTCTCTCCCAATTTCCTCCTTGGCATCTTCCTCTGAAGCCAGATCTTTTGGTTCAGGAAGGGAGAAACAGTCTACATCCTCATCTTCAGTCTCTACATTTGACAGCTTGGCTCATTGCATGACTCCTTCCTTTTCTTCTTCCCTCTCCCAGCAGGTGGTTGACCTGCTGAGGGAGGCCAGGAGGCGTAGCACTAGGAAGTTTTATGGTGGCAAATGGGAAAGATTCTCTCACTGGATGCAGGATAGAGGGGAATCTTCTTCTCGGCCTACTCTTCCTCTGATACTGGAATACCTGGCTGATTTGCTTCACGGTGGTCTTTCTTTTTCCTCTACCAAGATCCATGCTTCAGCCATTTCTGCTCATTGTTCTTTTGAACAGCCCATTTTCTCTCATCATCTGATGAAAATGTTTCTCAAGAGGTGCTTGCAACTTAAAACCTCCCAGAAGGGCACCTACTCCATCCTGGGATCTTAATTTTGTTCTAGAGAAACTCACTCTTCCTCCTTTTCAGCCAGCTGTCACTGCTGATTTAAAGTTTCTCTCATGGAAGACTGCCTTTCTCTTGGCTATAACTTCAGGAAGGAGGGTTTTGGAGCTGCAGGCTTTGGCTGTGGAGCCTTTTCTTATCTTTCATGCAGATAGGATCTCTCTGAGAACCAAACACTCCTTTATGCCCAAGGTGATTTCTAGCCTGACTCTTAATCAGTCTATATACCTTCCTACCTTCTTTCCTAATCCTTGAAATAGAAGTGAAAGCATCCTACATTCTCTTGATGTGCATAGACAACTCAGGTTTTACCTTGACAGGACTAAAGACCTTCAGAGTTCAGCACGGCTATTGGTCAGCTTTGCCCCTGGAGCCCAGGGCAAGGCTATTTCTAAGCAAACCATTTCTAAATGGATTTCTCATTGTATTACTTTTTCTTATTCTTTTCATGGCAAGGTTCCTCCAGGGGTTAGGACCCACTCAACTAGAGCAGCTTCCACTTCTGCAGCCTTTTTAAGGGGTGTCCCTCTTAAAGACATTTTGGAGGCTACCACATGGTCTTCTGTTCACACTTTCACAAACTATTATAATTTGCCTTTGTTTTCTAGAGCCAGGACAGGATTTGCCACTGCTGTTCTACAGGGTATTGGCTCCAATCCTTGATTCTGTTGGCTCCTCCTCCCTTTTCTCTGGGCTTTGGTAATCAACCCATTGGTTAGGACTGCAACAGTGAAACACGATGAACATAGTGCAGTTGTGTACACTTGCCATAAATGTAGATGTTAGAGTGTATTCACTGTTGCAGTCCTGCTTTCCCTCCCTCCTTCACCCTTTTCTCTTTTCCTAAGGTACAGGCTAATTTTGGTTTAAGCCTTGTTTTCTGGGGGCTTCTGACAGTTATGGCAAGAAAGACTGAGGAAGTGACGTAGGCTGCCTCCTTTTGTATCGGACGCCCTGACGTCCTTTACAACCGACAACAGCAGATGTCATTTTTACTTACCTTTGGTATTCTGGCCAATCGAGGGCTATCGGGAGCCAGATAACCAACTGGTTAGGACTGCAACAGTGAATACACTCTAGCATCTACATTTATGGTAAGTGTACACAACTGTACTTTTTCTTACAAGGCTGTAATGATGATTTTGGGGCTGTTGCTTTGATACCTTATGGTATGGATTATGGATTAGTAGGTGGTCACTTAAGCTGTCTTATATTCCATGGGTTGATAATTTATTTGGAGAGAATGTTAGAACCCAGTTAAGGATGGATTGTCTGGCTGTGGCTTTCTTGCATCTAGATGATGTTATAAGTTGTCACCCAATATGATTCATAAGGGATCTTTGAGAAGGCCTGGCAGAAAATATCTTTCACTGTTTTGCATTTTTACCTTTTGAGTTGTTTTTTGGGTTTGGTTTAGTTTAGTTTTACCATGGTTAGTGAAATTTCCAAGTTAAGGAAAGCTTAAAAAGAAAAATCTAACAAAACTAGACTTCTAACTGTGTGATACCTTAAACCTCTTACATCAGAGGGCTCTTGGGATATATGCAAATCACCCTTTAAAGGATATCGGGTGTTTCAGCTAAATGTCAATTCTGAATGTCCATGACTTTTTCTTTTACTTTCTTTTTTAAGTCTATTTATGAACAATTTCAGGCCATTTAAAGCCAAACCCCTCTAACTGTGGACATGCATGTTTCTGTCATCTTATAACATCATCAGCACAGCATAAGAAGAATGATGGACCTTTGGAAACACAAGCTTGTCATACCCAGCTGATATCCATAAACATTAGGGTGTCTACAAAATATCCCAACTAACAAACTAAAAGAAAGAGTAAGAAGGTCACACAGATAACCAACTGGTTAAAAACATAAAAAGAAAAATCTAGCAAAACTAGATTTCTAATTGTGTGATACCTTAAACCTCTTGCATCAGATGCCTCATGGGATATATGCAAATCACCCTTTAAGGATATTGGGTGTTAATTCTGAATGTCCATGATTTTTTTTTTTTTTCTTTTGCTTTCATTTTTTAAGTCTATTTATGGACAATTTCAGGCCATTAAAGCCAACCCTCTCTAGCTGTGGACATGCATGTTTCTGCCTTATGATTCCTCTAATGCCGTGCTGATGATGTCATAAGAAGGCAGAAACATGCATGTCCACAACTAGAGGGATTTGGCTTTAATGGCCTGAAATTGTTCATAAATGGACTTAAAAATGAAAGTAAAAGAAAAAGTCATGGACATTCAGAATTGTCATTTAGCTGAAACACCTGATATCCTTAGAGTGATTTGCATATATCCCATGAGGCCTCTGATGCAAGAGGTTTAAGGTATAGGTTCATAGGTTCATACTAGGCTATCTGCCCGAGGGCATTTATAAGCCTAGCCCATAGTTTTGTGGCTTACGCCACCCCTTTAGTTTGGAGAAACTATGCCCATTATTTTGCTGTGCCTCACACAGAAGTCTAGTTTTGCTAGATTTTTCATGTTTTTTAACCGGTTGATTATCTGTGTGACCTTTTAGTAAGTTAAAGAAAGCTGGAAAATGTGGGAGAAAAGGAAGATATCTAGTGCGTTTTCATAGAACATACCACCACCAGCTTTTTTATTGGCTCTGGCTAATCAGATGTTATAGCCTGCTGGGGTACTTTCATCTTTTGCTTCCTGGAGGGACCAAGTGTCTGTGATAACAATGTCTGGAGTGGTAGTGCTAGCCATTAATGTACTTCAGGGATTTTGTTATACATACTTTGCAAGTTGGGATACATACATACATACATCTATACAAATGTTTCAAGCATGGGCATTAAAGCCCTTCTAGCTTGCCAATATGCCAGAACACTTGTTCCCATAATAAATACCCAGGCTGTTCTTAAAAATATCTAAACTACACATGCTTTAATGTAATTTGGTAGTCTGCTCCAAGCATCAGCTACTCTGTCAGAGAACCAATTAGCACACTTCTCATTCCTATAGAATCTTCTACATAGGTTATCTGATGATTCTCTAGTATTTTTTGACAACCCCAAACATTCGAAGAGGTAGTTGTCCCTAAATGACCTATATACCTTAATAAGATCTCCTCTTAAATATCTGTAAGAGACACTGTACAAGTTCAGATATTTTAGTCTTTCATAATAACTTAGATTTTCACATCCATGGATGCCCTTGGTATATTTCCACTGTACTATTTCCAGTTTATTCATGTTTGTTTTCCTATAGGGTTTCCATATTGTTATTCCATACTCAAGTTTGGGTCTAATGTGACAAACAATGACTTCATTATGTTTGATTTTCTAGTCTTTATAAATCTTTTTATACAACCTATAGTTCTATAACTATCATTAGCCAATTGGTTGATATGATTGGAAAAATTCGTAGCTGAATCTACCCATATACCCAGGTCCTTAAAGGAGTCTACAGTTTCAATCACTGTGTGCTGTATTAAATATTCACCTTTCAGTTTGTCTCCCAAATCTCATATGCTTAGTTTTTGATGCATTTATCAACATATTATTCTCCTGTATTCAAATGGTCAATTTAGGTACCTTCGTTGAAGGTTGTGCATCAGGGCTGGCAACTCTGCACGTAAAAATCAACTGCCAATCATTAGCGGACCAGAATTCCGCTGTAGCGACCCCTAACCGGGAATAGCCGAAAGACACAACAACATTCAAATGGTCAATTTAGTCAAATTATTTTGCAGACATTCCTTATCTGTAACGCTTGTAATCAGTTTACCCAATTTCAGGTCGTCGGCATATAGACTGTAGAACACCTCAGATGAAAAAGTAAGGTCTGAAAGATACAATCTAAACAAGTAAGGGCCTAGTACAGAGCCCTGTGGGACACCCTGACTGTAACCAAAGATTTCACCTGTCCAGTTGGTGTGTGATACTTGCCATGTCCTATTTGTAAGCCATGCAGCTATCCATCTTATCAACAGTACATCAATACCTAGTTGTACTAATTTATTGATCAGTGTTTTGTGCATGACCCTGTCAAATGCTGAAGTTAAATCTATATAAATCACATCACAGCACAATTTTTCGTTCATATCTGTTATTGTATTGTTATAGAACATCATACATCATGTTACATGTGGTAATAGATCTATTTTAAACATATACATGCTGATATATGGTTTCAAGTCCAAACCTATCCAGTTCTGACAATAACTTATCCAGTATTACCTTCTCCATTATTTTTCCACAACATGAAAGTAGACTTGAGGGTCTGTATGATTCTGGATTTGTCCTACTCCCCTTTCCGGTAAAGGCAGGTTTAATAAGTGCATGTCTCCAATCTTGAGGAATCTCCCCATATTTATATGACCTAGTGAATAATAAATGTAATGGCAGTGTAAGTTCTTTAAGTGTTCTCAGGTCATTGTTACTTATTCCGTCTCCTCCCTGCGCTTTGTTTGGATCCAGTTTGCGCAGTTGTTTTTCAATATAATCTAATTTGATTCCAATATCTGGGGTTACCTGGCTGTCACTAAGACAACTTACCACCCCTTTTGTGGAGTCCAACTGTTTTGCATAAGATTTTGTAAATATATTTATAATCTGTTGTGTCTGAGAATAAATTTTAGAATCTGCACACAGTTTATCAATTTGTGTATCTTTACTCCTTCCACATCTTGTGTATCTATAAAAAGGTTTCCTATTATGCTTAATATCTTTATATAACTTTTCTTCAAATTTTTATTGATCTTGTCTAACACTATGCTTAATCTGTTTGTCTAGCTCGTTTATTTCAGTTTTCAAAGTTGTAGTTCGATCTTTCTTCCATTTCTTATATTTTTTGTCTCTCGTCTTAATCGGGTATCTTGTTCTTATGGAAATATACCCCCCTGATGTTGCATGCCTAGATCCTGATGTTAAGCATTTTTTTGACATTTTGTACTCAGTTTCTCTTTCAAAACTTTCCACATTCCATCTGCAGTTTTTCCACTGAACACCTCACTCCATTTAGTTTTATATAGTAACTGTTTTGCTTCCTTATAATCTGTAATTAACCTTCTGTGCATTGGCTTGGATTTCAGTTTGGCAGAATTATCTAGCAACAAATTAACCTTTATGACCCCATGATCACTGCACATCAATGGTGGTAAAACTTGACTTGAAGTTACAGTAATTTCTTTAGGAACACAAACAATATATAGTATATTCCGTCCCCTGGTAGTTTTTTTTACAATCTGAAGCATTTGTTGTTTCTGAATATACTCTGTGAATAATTTCTTTACTAATGTTTTTGAATCAATATTATTCCAGTCTGTTTCTGGTAAATTTAAGTCCCGGGCTAATATTCTTCCCTCCTGTGTTTCATGTAAGAAATGTATGAATTCCTCTAGGTCATCTGCACTTGACTTTGGGATGGTGTATATATGAAGGCCAGGGTGGGGCAGGGTGAGGTGTTGTCTATAAAGCAGTTGATGGGAATATGCTGCATGGTGCCTAAATATACTGAACTGGAACTCTGGTTGGGTGAGTGCCCCCACTGTGTTTTATGGTTTTGGAGGTATGATGTCATGGATAGAGGCATTTTTGCTTGATTTTGTTAATACCTAACTTGTGTGTAAAAGGCTGTCACGTTGGATAAATGTACTTGAACAGTAGGCTGATATAAATATTTTGTGAGAGAGAGATGAGGGTCAGAAGTATTTTGCTTGGAGGACACAATATAAGAATTTTGTTGGAATTGTGGAGAGAATGGAGTTTGGTAGATTGTGGGAGAAGAGATACTAGTGTGAGAAATTGTAGAAGAAACTTATTTCTGAAATGTAAGAAATCAATTGAAACAGGGGATGAGAATGTAATTTAAAATTAGTAGTGGGGAGGGTTTATTTGAAGATACATGGTATGAGATGTAGAATAATTGTATCAAGTCTGCAGGCTTATAGATATTTGAGATGTGCGAGAATATAAAGTCTATAGGTGTAGGGAATATTGATATAAATGGGAATGAATAGATACTGGTAAGGAAAACTAGTAAAGTAAAAAGTACAGATTTTAATTGTGAATTGATAATGTGGAGTGGGGGGGTATACCCAGTAAAATAAGGTGAATGCTGAGCAATGTTAAAGGAAGATATAAGCGATTAATTTGTAGTGTATGAGATATTCATTTTTAGTGTATGAAAGAATATCTCGGAAATAGAAGATGGAGTTTTGCTTCTGAATGACTTGGAGGTATTGTTAGGAAAGGGTAGGATTAGATATAGTGCAAAGCTGTATGGGACTCTATGGGGGTATGATTTATATGTAGCGCAAAGCTGTATGTGGCTATTGTTGATCAAAGTGTGTGTATATATCTTTAAGAAACTCTCCAAGGGCTTGCACAAGTGTATAATTACTGAGCACGTGCAAACCTGACTGCCATTTTGTAGTAAGCTGTTGAGATGTAAGCATGTATGTAAGGTCTGTCTGTTAATCAGTTTGTTTATATTTTATGATGCTGCTATCCATCCAGATGTGTTTCTGTGTATTAAAGCATCTTAACAAAATACCCTGCCTGCTTGTCATCTGTTAGAGAGGGACGAGCGACAGATGGAATTAGATGTAGTGCAAAGCAGTATCATGGGGGGGGGGCTGTGAATGATGCTAAATGTTAAATGGAAGTAGGGAATAGGTAGAGAGAGTGATGCTTCTGTGTTAGAAGTAAAGATGTATTGGGAAGGTATAGGGAGTGTGTCATGAATGAGAAATATATGTGGAAAGTTATGAGAGTAAAGTAGGGTAAGGGGGAACTGGGGGCAGGAGAGTGAAGCCAAGCATAGTGGACGTCCCACCCTCACGCCATTTATTACAGAAAGCAGTTTATTGCTGTTGCTCAACAACTGGTAAGAATGTGCAGCACAGAATAGGTTTTCTTTCATTTACCAAATGCAGACAATCTAGGGATGTGAAGTAACTGGCTTACATGGTGTAACATAATGGTCAAGTGGAAAGACAGTGACCAGTTTGGTAAGTGGTCCTTATATCCCAAGGACTACTCCTTTGGGCGGAAATGTCACAGCCACTTTCTAGCACTGGGCTGCATATATCTGGCTAAACTGAATTTGGAAACTTACTGTAACAAACTGGACACAAGCCATGTACCATTGTCAGTAATTAGTTCTATAAGTAGATCATACCTTCAGCAAAGTTTTGAATCTGGATCATGGTTGGTATAAGAATTATTTCTGCTGGAGTGTAGTAGTCACAATGAGGTAGCTTTTGCCTTCAAACTTGCATATGTCAGGAGGTACTTTTTCCCAAGAGGAGTGGTGCTGGCATTAGGTGCTCGAACTCTGTGACTGGTTTATGTACAATATGTACAATACAGAAGTGGAACCTTGATACTGGGTTGATAATCTCTTTGATTGGTCACTGCTATTATATTTTGATGTTTGCTGGATTTTAGAGAGACCTTAACCCGCTCATTAAGGTTTTGTTTTAATGGAACAAGTAATCCATTGTCTGATAACTGTACTCTAATTGTGAAGTACTTTAAGCTGTTTGCTTTGTGTTCAATGATTTGACAATCCATTTGTAGGATAACAGCTTTGAATTTCTTACTGTTTCTGGTAACCTGCTTAAACTTTGCTAGTGTTTTTGGGTATTCTCAAGTCTTGTTGTTATAATATTGCTATTATTACTACTATTAATATACTCTCCACATGGGTAGCAATGTCTTCCAGTAGCACAGCATTTTTAGATAACTCATCAGTGACTAGTTATTTTCCAGGCAAATGCACTGGTTTGACATTGGCATTGCACATTAAGCTTCATTAACCATCTCTGGTATCCTAGAGGCACTTTATTCTAAATGCAATGAATTGCTTTAATGGGACTAGTGATTTGTGGTAAGTCTGGATTTAGAAACTTCTCAAGCCTTAATAAGCATCTTGAACATTTCTCCTGTTCCCACACACTTGGAAGACACCCGCTTTTGATTTCTGAATATCTGATCTGCATCTCTTACATCATGATGCTTGTGTCTCTGAGATTTACACGTTTTCCACCAATTTGAAGCAACAGTGCACCTAGGCTGAAGCTACTTCTCTCTGTTCTCCTTGTCTGTTTAGTGGCATTCTAGAACTCTAGACCTGGAGCTACTGTTGCCATTCAGTTTACCTTGCTGAATGCTTGGACATGAGTATGTCCCCTTGGACTTGAGTGTTCCCAGAGCTATGATACATTTTTCCTTAAGCATTTCTGCTAAGGAGGAAACATTTTGTAAAGGTAGTATGCACCACAATAAAGCCAAGGAAGTTGAAACGCAATTTGTACTACATAGTGGTGCAGCCCCAACTAATTCATGGTACAGAAACAGGTCAATGAAGGCAGATCTGTTGAGGAAGCTAGAGATGATTGAAATGAAGTGCCTGAGATGGTGGTGGTAGGTTGCACAATGTGGGATAGACTAAGAAGTGATGACATCACATCAGAGCAGAAGCCAAAGTATTGCATATTTCAGAAAATGTCTGAATAGATTTTTGTGGTTTGGGTACATGTAACGGAAACTGAAAATTTGAGGTGACTGGAAGCAATGCGAGGGGAGTGTGTGTATCCAAGAAAAAGATGGCAGGATTGCACAAGAAGACCTGAAACAGTCTGGAATGACTGTCACTGAAGGTAGAAGAGTGACATTGAAGATAGAGGGGGAGGTGGCAGTTAATGTGTCACCCTGTTGCTGTGCAGAAACATTGGGAGGTGAAAGGAGGAGGATGCTGACAAGTCTCTCAAGCTTACAATTTGGAAATGCAAGGCCATCTATGAATTTAGGATTAAAACCAATTTTAAAGACCACTATAAGGCCTTCAGCTATATTTATAAGTTTAGAAGTAACCTACAGTTATGTACTGAACGTCCCTACAAAGTTAACTCCTTCACTGACCCCAAGGATGTTGCTAATATAATTGCAGACAAATTGTCTTGCAACTTCACTCCATGCACCCTTCCTTTATTCCCTCAATTTCTCCTACTTTCCCTGCCCTGAGATGAATTTAGACAGTCATTTTGTCACTTTATTTTAATAAACAGTACTTTTATGGGGATTCACAATATTCCTGGATGTCTGAGAAGTTTTAAGTTCAACCCAGTAAAACCCCCTCCATCAAATCTCCAACTCCTCTCTTTCCAATGGTTATGTCTCCAAGGTGTAGAAAATTGGCAGTTGTAGTAACCCACTATTGAGCCTGGGAATTACAGGCCCATTTATCTCACTAGTAAATGTAAGGCTATGAAGCATATAAAAAAATAGCTCAACTGAAATACAATTGATATAGATGATCTTGCATCCCTGGATACATACCAATTCGGTTTTGTGAAAGCAGATATTACGTGTGTAACCTGGCTGAATTCTTTAAAAGGGTTACTGAGCTCATGAATGAGTAGATGGTCTACACTGCTTACTTTGGCCTCCACACAGCCATTCAAAGTATTATCCATGCTGGGATCTTGTCAACTTAACCTGTACATAGTTTGCTAGATTGGTAATAGGTGGTCGACGGAACCCATACCATTAAGATCTGGAGTATTTGTTATAATCAGAAAATGTCACCAATGGTATCCAACAGAGCTTTGTCATGGGTCCCTTTTTCTTTGGTATATTTCTCTGGACTGAATAAATGTGGCCTTGAAAACTTCAAAAAATCCAGCACAGTTTGGAAAATCTGGGGGAGACGCAGAGAATCACAGCTGATAGAAAATCTGATTTGGTTATATGAGTGGATCAGTTGTATTTTCAGTATTAATTTTCAGAAGTGGTTTAGTTAGCAGATACTTGCACAATGTGTTGATGCTTTTATTTTGTTTGATAGTTAAGTGATGGTCTTACTGGTTTGTAAGGGTTACAGTCAGTAAACAGTGCTGCTACAGGGAACTGCATTCTGTTTCGTGTGTGAAAACACTGCTGCTACAATTTCTTTTGTTTTTTAGGGTATTCCTTCTCTGAACTGGTCCATCAGTGTAGTTTATGAATAAATGTGAAGATATTTTCAGTGTGAGTGTGTGTAGCTCTCTCTCTCACACACACACACACACACACACACACATATATATATATATATATATATATATATATATATATATATATATATATATATATATATATATATATAAATAATATATATAATGTAAAAAATATAAAGTTACAGAAATTGCAATAGTATATATTTTTTTCACACCATGCTTCTGTATACAAACACTGGAGGCTAATCCTGTTTACACAAACTAAACATCTTTTAAACCAATTAGCCCAGTACTGTAGCTCACAATTTAAAATACTACAGTCATGTACAGTATTCCTTCTTCCTCAATCCTAGAGAATACTAAAAAAAGTAAACGAGACACTTGCCTAATACCTTAACCCCCTTCTACAGTACATTTTTATTTTGTAATATAATGAATCCCCACCCATTCTCTATTTCAACATGTTTTTCTCAAATACACTATTTCCTTTATGCACCTTCCTTTTCACTTTTTTTCTCTAATTCCTCTGCAGTCCATACTTTTTTTTCCTTCTATACTCCCATCTCTTCCTATGGTTCTATCAAGTAGAGCCACTGGAGTGATCCCCGGGGTGAATTTTCTATTTCCAATCCACTCATCAAGATTCCTCTTGAAGAGGGCCAGTGAGGTGCTCTGCATGACATTTATGGAAAGTCCATTCCAGAGCATGGGCAGTCTCTGGGTTATGAACCTGTCCCTCCACCATGTTCTGTTGATTGTGGTAATGAGGTTGAATTTTCTGGAGCATGTGGTGCGGAAGAATTGGGATTTCTTTAGCTGGAGCATTTCTAACAGAGCTGGATCTGACATGGCATTGTACGCCGAGCAGAGATCGCCTCTTAGTAGATGATACAAGACAGAATAGCTGTAGTTTTTTTGAGTCTGCCCATGTAGACATGTGTTCAAGGCCTAGGTTCCTCTTCGTGAGGTACTTTTGTGGCCTTTCCAGCTGTTGCATGTGTCTAGTGAGGTACATACCAAATGAAGCATTATACTCAATAATTGGCCTAATGAGGGAACAGTAGAGAGAGATGATGACCTCTTTCTTCCTGGATGCAAAACCCTTGTTAATGAGATGTGCCACATAGAAGGTCTTTCTGAACACAGTGGCAATGTGGTGGTCGAAGGAGAGGTTGCTGTCAACCTGTGTTCCCAGATCTCTTAACTCCTTCAGTGTTTAGTGGGCTCCCATCAATTTGGTAATTAGTGGGAACTGAGTTTTTCCCAAAGGGGATGACGGCTCATTTTTCGGCATTAAGCTTAAGGCCATGGTTTTGACACCAGTCATTTGTCTCAGTGAGGTCTTTACATCATTTGGGGGAGTTTAATAATGGCTCCCAGCTTGCAGTCATCTGTGAACTTGGTCTGCCAGAGTCCCACCATATTGACCTGGACTTCTAAGAAGTAGATGCCAAACAGGACAGGACCCAGGACCGATCCCTGTGGGACTCCACTCGTGACTGGTCGGCAGTCTGACTTGGAGTTCACTACTTTCACACTGTGGGTTCTATCTGTGAGCCAATTTGCAACCCACCTAGTGATATAGGGGATGATGCCTAGTTTGGTGAGTTTATCAATAATTCCTGAGTGAGGAATGGTATCAAAGGCCTTGGGCAGATTGAGGTAGGCTGTTTGAACTGCCTTGCCCTCCTCCACAGCTGTGGTTACTGACTCAAAGAAGTCAACCAGGTCGAACAGGCATGAACTACCTTTCACAAAACCAAATTGCGTGGGATCTAGAGTTTGGAGATTCCCTATATCCTTGTTTAATTAGGTCCATGATGATGCGATCCATAGCCTTACATATCAGACTTGTCAGGCTAATGGGTTGATAATTCCCAGGATCTGTAGTCACTCACCCTTTATGGAAAGGGATGACTGCAGCAGTGCACCATTTGATGGGGACAAAGCATGTGGTGAGGCTGTGATTGGACACACAGATGTGGTGCCAGTTCACTTTGTAGTTCATGCAGAACACATCCAGGGATATTGGGTCCCATGAAAGCTGTATTCTTGGTCTTGGTCAATGCAGATTTTACCTGTGCTCCAGTAATACTGGGTGCCTGGCATTCCTCCTGTATTGTGATTTGGTCCTTTGGGGGGGGGTGTAAAGTTGGCACTGAATCTGTTGGCCAGTATGTTGGCAATATTTGTTGACTCAGTATAGGAGGTACCATTGTGCAGTAACTCGGAGCAAACTTGGGTATTGCATTGGAGATTTTTGATATAACTATAGAAGGTTTTGTGGTTGTTTTTAGTGTCTGCCGCAATTTTGCCTTCATACTTTGCTTTAGATGTTTTGATGAGGGATCTCAACTTTTTGTTGAGGCTAGTAAGGGAGTTTTTCCAGTCTTGGGACTTCACCTTTTGCTGCAACAATTTTTTCCTTCTGTTGTAGACTTTATTAATGGTAGGGGGGACCGCCAGATTGGCTTCCTTTTTTGGAGGAGAGCATCTTGGTTCTGTTGGGTATGGCTAGTTCCATGCATTTATGTATGTGCTTGTACAGTGCATTGGTGTAAGATTCATCAGTCGTGCATCTATTTTCCATTGATATGGGTGCCATGAAGTTAACCACTTCTGTTTTTAGGAGTCCAAAGTCCGCTTTGGAGAAGTTTTTCATGGTGGTTACCTTTGCGAGGGGTGTGGGTGAGATGTGAATTTCCATTATGATTAGCTTGTGGTCGGATCTAACCAGAGAGGAATTAACTATTGGTGTAGAGCAACAGTTGCCCATGTTCGTAATAACTGGGTCAAGGATATTGCTTCCTCTAGTGGGGGTAAGAATGAGTTGGTCCAGGGCATTGGAATTGATGAATTCCAGGAAACATTGGGCCAGTATTGGTGTAGGAGTAGTTTTCCCAGTTGATAGAGGGGTAGTTAAAGTCACCTAGTATGAGAGTGTTGGGTTGGACCCTAGTAGTTTCTAGGGTGCTTAGGAACATGGAGTGAGCGTCTTGGGACATGGTTGGGGACCTATAGCTGGCTACGACCTGAATTGCCTTCTTACCCAATGTTAGTTGTACCTGAAGTATCTCAGATGCATTATGCTGATCTACTAGTCTGGAGGTGTGCATATCCTTCATGAATATTTAGACACCACTACCTTTGGAACTTGGGTCCATGTTCTGGGGTCAAAAGGTGTCAAATGAGTTATAGCCTGGTAGCGCAGGGGTGCTTTCTGCTGCTTTAAACCAGGTCTCCATTACAGCACAAATGTCAATGTTCTCCATTTTGTATTTCATACTGTCTTAGTGGACAAGGAAAATGGCAAAGACATTTAAACCAGTAACAGCTGTTAAAAAAACAACACAGTCCATAAATTGTTGAAGCAGTGAATATATATATATATATATATATATATATATATATATATATATATATATATATATATTTATAACTAGTAGGATAAGAACTATGCAGGCTTATGCTTAGAATGTTATCTCTATGTACTGCAAATGTTCACCATGCTCATACTTAACACATCTGTATGTGGTTAAACCCCCTCATGTAGTCACTCAGTCTAATGTCTACACACATATGTATGTGGTTAAATCCCCTCATGTAGCCACTCGGTCTAATGTCTACTAATTGTAAGATGTAAAGACTGGGGTTGAAATTGCCCAAGCGTTTAAAACAGATGGCCAGGAAAAGGGTGCCTGAGTTCCTGCTTTACAGTGTAGTGAGCTAGGTCTTTGGGTAATGTGACTAACACTTGTAGATAAGATAAGTTCTGGAAATCTACTTGTTATGAACAGATAGTGGATGCATGCTTTATGCATTGTAGTGCACTTCTGGCAAACTGGTAACCTTTGTTATAGATCACTTAATAGAAAAGGATTATAGGAAACATTCTGCTCCTACAAAGTAAAAGTTCTCTCTCTTAATAGGCACGGTGTTTTGTCCCTTATCTTTAGCTGCCGTTTTCTAGTTCACAATAACTTTCTTGTGTCTGTTTAGAAAAGGTATTGCATACAAATTATGTTTTCCATTCTTAGAAAGATGCTAATTCCTCTGAAGCCATACAGAAACTGAGGAATCCCAAAGGCATCAGAGACTGTATATTTTAGGGAACATGTACGTTATTCACTGTGTAATTCCAGGCATCTCCTACAGTGGTACACAAAGTGAAACGAATCAAGCAATTTAATTATATGCGAAAGGGAAATGCATTGAATTGCCTTATTTTGTAATCAGATGCATTCTTTTCTAAAAGCAGGAGATGCATATATTTCTTCTGTACAAGCATGATGATCAGACAAATGCTCAATTTTGCCCATTTATCATAAATAAAACAATCCAGAAGGAAAAAAAGAACTTGTACTGCACTATGTAAATAAAGGCAATTGGCCTGCAGCTATGCATTTAATGGCGAGTCATTTTCCCTGGGCATTTTCTTGTGAAATCTGCTTTCAAGCATGGACTTCTCTTGTCACTGACAGTTTGGCTGATTCTTGTGGTCAAAAGGAATTTATCAGTTAAACTAATACTTGAGGGAGGGCTTCAGTGCCCCAACTCCAACTCCATGCAGGGAGACAAACCACCATGTCCTCTTTAATTCAACAAAATCTGTGAGGCCACAAGTGGTTTTCCTATTGATGATGCTCTGTTCTAACTATATTGGTTTTGATTGCATACTCCCTGCATGTGAACAGTTAGCTCACATGTCTAATATGATGCATTTCATGTTTCAAGTCACATTATCTGGCTGGTATATCTTTTATATCGTCTGACAAAAAATGCTGTGAATGAAAACAGATGAACTATGATGGTTTGCCAAGAAGGAATGCTACAGGAAGAGACAGGTGAGCTAAGTGAAATAAATTTGTCAATTGTGTAAGCTCACTGGACACTGACCACACCGGATGACCTAAGATCAGTGTCTAGTCAATGGAGTCTGTGAGAACCGAACTTAGGACTGCTGCAAGGTCTAGGTCTGGCAGCACATAGTACACGAAGCTCCCATAATCTAGGAATCTCACTAAGACTACTGTCTACAGGAAAAGACAGACAGATTAGTTACCATGCCACATTTCAAGAACCCATTTAGACATTTTCAGTGTCATATTCCCGCATGTCATCTTAACATGATTGGAAAGATGAAGCACACAAGTCTATATTTTTGTGCTCCATGTTATTGGAAATGTAAACTTTATGCAAGTGTCATTGCCTATTGCCAATATGACTTCCAGTATTCTCAGCTTTATTGCTGTTACAGGTGGATTAGTCTCCAATTATCAGTGGAGGCATTTCTGCAGCATTTTGACATAATGCCCTTTAGGATCTACAAGGCAGCATGAGTTCAGTCTGTATGTGGTATAGTTAAAAGCCAAAGAGGTAGAAGCTGGACATCTTGTTTACTATGGGACAGAATGGATCAGGTCAGACAGGTGCCTCGTATCTCTCATCTCCATGGCTTTTGCACTGCAGTAATTCTTTGTATTTGGATGACATGGCTCAGGCTTTCCTTAACTCCTTACCTGGTTACTGGATGAATGATTTTGAAGAGTCTTACTGCCATTCCTCTTAAACTGAACCATCCTTCTTTTGTAGAGGTCTGTTTGTATAGATATCATGACAGCAAGACCTCATAATCGTATATAGTCAAACAAATTTGTCAAAGACTTGCAGCATAATCTACATCGGGTCTCAGTTTTACCAATGTACTATGCAGTCAACACATCAGAAAACTATGGCAAGTTACATTTTACTTCATGATGAACTTTAGGCGGTAATAAAATAGTTTTAAACTTAATTTATTATTATTTCTCTTTATAGTCCTGGAAATGTGAACACACTGCTTTTTGTTCAGCAGTTGCATGGTTTTCTAGTGAACATTTCCCCCCACCTCCATACTATCCTGGTAGGTCACAAGGATTTATCTTATTCGGTGAAACTCAAATACTGACATTTTAACATGGAGCTCAGAATGTCCCTAGATTTGCTTTTGCAGTGTCAAAAGACCATTTTTTTAACAAAACCATCTTGTATCACTATTTTAGATGTTAGCAGCTACTGTTCCAGGAATGTGCGTGCCTATACCTCTAGCCATAATTTCATGGTATCTCCTCTCGTTTTATGTTTCTGTAACTATATCCTTGAAAAAACATACACCAGCAAACCAGCCAAATAAAACCTGTTATATGTGAAACGTCTGAGGACATTTCAAGCTGGAAAAGAATACTGAAATATCTGAGCTACGCTAAAATGAAATATTAACGGCTTTATTGGTGGTGTTACATTGTTCTTCTAATAAAAACCAAATGTGTTTATATTAATCCTGAAAATCTCTACCTCGCTGGTGGATGGGATATGTAATGAACAGGGGGATGTGCCACCTCCTTAGGAGAAAGGAATTTAGTGGTGACCTATTCACTGAGTGCCCTGCTTGCTTGTTAAACTCCAAATGAGTAGGAAGTGTACAGAAGCCTCTCTCCACCCTCTGTGTGAAAATACAAAGCTATAGAGGATTGCAGAAGTTACTTAAGATTAATGGCTTTAGCCACTGTAAAATGCATTGCTTCTCACTTTGGAATTGTAAAAAAGAATGTTTGTTTGAATAATGCTGGCCATATTTCATAGCCTTTTTCATTTTATAGTCTCAGAGGGATTTAGGGCCATGTGGAATATCTGTCAAATGAAAAATCTCACAAGTGTAGGGTTCATGTAATATACGTTGCTGGGCCAATATTAGCAGGAAACTGAGACCTGAGAAGCTACTGGCATTTATCTGTCCCACTTTGTAATAGCTCTGTTGCGGTTTGTCTAGGCCTTGTAGTTCCCAGGAGACAAGTAGTGCAGGATGTGTACTGGATTTAAACTTTTTGTTTTTTCACTTTTTTTCTAATGTTACTATTCCATAGTTAAATGGAGATAAAAAGTAAATATTTTGACAATGAACAAATATTAATTACAAATGTATTTTATATTTGAGATAAATTATATATTAGCAGAATTACATGCTAGCTAGAAGTACATTTTATTTGTATATTATGCCAAAGTTATAACATGAGAAAACGATACTAGCATGCATTGTATATACTTTAGATTTGGCAAAATCATGAAATTAATAGGAACTTATTGTAAAATATAGAGGCATACTTTTCCAATTGTAGTTGTAAAAGCTGTATTATTTGTTGATAGAATAGAGACTGGATGAGGGTGTGGTAATGTACCTCTACCTGTACCTCTGCTTGTTCTCTTAACTCCCAATGATTCCATCTTTGACAAAGTCTAGTTATGGACACGTTTCAAACAAAAGAACATATTCCTGGAACCGTATGTGTTACTAAAGAAATGTAAATGGCATAATGTTCAGCACAAACAGATCTTTACAGTGGTAGTAGTCCTTAGATTATGGTTATTAAACTAAATATTACTGTAAATTTGAAAAATACAATTGTCTCAGTAACCACTCAAAGCTACATTCACTGTCAGCAGCATGTTCATTTGCAAGCATTCCTATGAGGATAAGCAGTAATACTTGTGTTACTTGGCTGAGGTATTTAGAAAAGTGTGAATGTGACTATATATAAATAGTATAGGAAGAATTAATATTTCTTTGGCAGCACTAGACAGAGTTCAGCTTTCAATATAGTTGTGTTGCCAGTCATGTAAGCTTTAAGATGAAGTCTTTCCATAGCTTTTATGTAGTATGTTTTTTATTATTAATGCAAATATGAAGAAGCTATATTAAACACCTAGGATGCAACTGCAGAAACACCTGCAGGAGTTGTATGGCTGTAGTGAGTTAAGGGCTATTATTGGTGGCCTGATCATAATTCTTAGACTGTCTGTTCCATTTACTACCAATTAAAGGTGAGAAAAACAACATACCTGTCGATTTGCTTGCATAAGAAGTGGGGAAGGATAAAATATCGCTCTAATTCAATTAAGTTAATAGACCAAAAGGCTTTACATCAATCCTGCAATTTCTGAACAATAAATAACAAATCTTTAATGAGTGACATTATTGACTGCAATCATTAGTGATTTACCAGATAATCAAAAATGTTGAGGGGCAGAGCAAAAATATAAAGCAAAACTAGGCAAAGTTGAGAGATGCATCAGGAAGAAAACAGTGCCTTTCTGATAAAATGATATCTGCTTTTAAAAGCTGTTGGACACTTTTTTTTCCTGCCACAATTCTTTTAACTGTGGTAGTGTAAAGTTCTAAAAGCTGTTTTACCTTCTGTCGCATATTTTAGCCAGGTGATGCTCTCTCCTGTGAGAGAGGATCATAACAGCACTTAAAGATGCATAAAAATAATTGTTATAGTCTGGTTTCGCGCTAGAGAAGCCCTACTTCCCCCTCTAGTATTTGGGCCTAATCAAGGTGTTCCATGAGCTATACACATTGCAGTACTTGTATCTGAATTAGCTCCTTTTATGCAGCATTCATAAGGTGCAAGATACTACATTTCAACTCAAAAGACCTCCACTGCATGGGGTAGGTTCCATGGCAGTAACTTGGTTTTCAACCTTCTCTGCAGTCAGAATGTTGGTTATTATCACCTCAGTTTGATAACCATGGTCACCCCTCAAAGTCCTGTATGGTTTATTGAACCTAGAACTGTACTCTTTATTAAATTCTGTGTCTACACAACAGGGGGCTAATGCCTGGTTCTGCAGTATTCTGATAGTGCACATCAGACTCGCCACAGGTCAGTCATGAGGGACACTTGCAAAGTGCTGCATTATTCATAAATTAATGTGTGAGTTTAAATATATCCAATAATGCCTTCCTTTCAAAGTGGATGCAACAGCACCGCAATAGCACAAGGGATTTGCAAAGGATTCTGGAACTATAATGGCTACTCTTGGATGTAGGTAATACATTATGAAAGTATTACTGGGAGAAAGCTAGCAAATAGGAGTTAAAGGTTACTTTTTCTACATGCCTAGCTCAGTTAGCTGAAGTAAGATTTAGCTTTTTTTGGGGGGGGGATGGGGAGAAAATTCTACACTTAATCACTTTAAATGGTGCTAGATAAAGAGCATTGAAGGCAGCAGCAGCCTTGCTTGCTGAACCTGCCTTGTGGCGATTCCTTCCTTACTCTCTGTTATTGTCAAAGCCTGCATAGCAATGCCTCTAAAGACCTTCAGCAGCCTTAGTGGTAAGCAAAAAACAAAAACAAAAAAAACAAAATTGCACTTTGCAAAAAAGACAACATATCTAATAATTGTTAAAGCAATGTCACCACAAATAAGTGTCCTAGGCTAGGATACCGGAATGAATATGGCAGTGAGTAAGGCAAAATTTCCCAGTGAGCAGTAGCACACAGGGTGGAGTGATTCGGAGATGCATTTATCATGGCTGAGCAAGGCTGTGAAATACTGTGTCCATCACTGTATACAAATGCCCATATAATGAGATGTACATGAGCAAAGTACCAGTGGTGAATGCAAATGAGGGGTAAAGAACATGGAAGAGCAATTCAGAAAGATATAAAAATTGTAATATGAACCACTACCAGCAATGCAGCTATACTGTCAAGGCAGGCTTCACTAACTGGAGTAGCAAAATCAACAGAAATGTACATATCTGTCTGTCCTCTCTGTCACTAGTCTAGAAAGTGTACAATGCCATCCTCCATGCTTCCAAGGGACACCCATATAGAACCTCATACTCATGCAGGCTTGTGGGATGTATGGACGATCTCCTCTTGTGAACACAAGGAATGTGCATCATTGATATTCTTACAGGAATCTACTAGCAACTGGCTAGGGGATCTGGTGGGTGTAGTCCAGATATCCACCTAAAGCATACTACAGCATTTAATTCCATGTTACAAAATGGGGAGTACTATATGTGCTTTTTCACAAACTGCAGAGGAGAGATGCACTGTGCAGGTGTTATGACATGGAACATTTATTTGGGATACTTGATTTCCTCAACTGTACCAATGTCGCAATCAAGACCCCATGAGTAGGCAATGGTATAACAGCAATAACCTATAAAATGACCACCTGCCTCCTTAGTAACAGAGAACTGAGGGAAGAGCACAGTTGTACGTTCAGGTGAGTAGGGTGCCAGTGGTTGGCATGAGGCACTGGGGAGAGGGATAATAATGGTGTGCATGTATGTCATGGCCTGCTGAGTATGTCAAGCTTGGTAGACTGTGCTGGCAGAGGGTGTTGTCTCTGGTGTGTGTTCCGAGGTAGCAAAGGTTGGTTAGATTATGGGTGGGTGGATACAGCCCACGCAGAAGTTGCCACACTATGCATGTTTGTGGTGTTAGATCAAGAAAACCCTCCATAGGTATATGCACTGACGCACTATCCTCCCCCTCCTCAAAGGTGTCCCCATGAGGAAGGTCACTGTTATGATTAGTGGCTAGTACAGAGGAAGGAAGGCCACACCATGGTGATGACCATATACAGCTTGTATGCATGTAGATTCATGATCTGCAGTGTCCTTAAAACTGGCAGTAGGTGTGTAGGATGTGGCACTAAGCATGACTCTGCCCTAGTCATTCCTTTGTGGCTTCCCCACTGTAGGTAGAAGAGGTGCAATCAGTGAATCGCATTGTCCCTGGGTTGTGAGGTATACAAGTCTTTAAAGGTTAGACACACTCTGGAGCTTTCAGAAATGTTATCTGAATCGTCCTATCTCTCATTTGCTAAATGAATTAGCTCTGCAGTTTTCATGATAATATTGGTCTGTGCCCGTGTTGCTGCCCTGCACATCAGTTATGTAACAGCTATGGAGACACTTTCCTTGGCCATGAGGCAGGCACCAAGTCATTGATGGCAACTAGTAAGCTGTCCCACTGATTACTGGAGCAACAATCCCCCATGTTTGCCTGGGAGGGTGAGGGACTAGTGTGCCTTATCAACTAATTCATGTCTTACACTCATCAACTGAGACTGGGGAGGCAGATTGCAAAGACAATGTTGATGTGCAACTGGAAGGGAAGGTCACCATAGCACCCATATATGACAGTAGCACTGTGATCCTAAACTGCATTATGCCTTCATCGGATTCAGATGGATCCATAGCATCAAGCATGCTGACATCCATGGAGGACCCTAGTACAGAATCACTTATTGGATGACCCTAGTACAGAATCACTTGTTAAAGCAGACCGAAGCATTCCTGCGTATCTCTGCTACTTAGTAAGCATCCTGTAGTACTGTTCTGAAACAGCTATTGAGCAGTAGAGCTTACAAAGAATACAAGCTCCCAAATCTTATGCAGAATCATGTAGTAGCTGAAGTGCCCTAAAGAGCCCATAGTAAATATGGTTATATTATCTCTGTGTGAATTCCCAGTTCTGACATCTTGCAGTATGCATGTAAAGGCATACCTGGAGCATCCTCTATAGACCCCAGTGGTGGTGGTCATTCTTCAATGTCCAACCCTCCATGGGGTAAGACAAAGTGATCTGTGTATCCAAAATACTGTGTCCTTGAATGATGCCTGTGTAGGTGAACCCTTGCCCATCACTGTCCTTATGTGCTAGGCTTTCACACATTGTAGCAGGCATGCTGAAACATGCAGATGACATTATAGTGCACTTGTATTGATTTTATTATGGCCAATGTCAGCTTTTACATCTGGGCCTTCAATGACAGTGTACCTTTGTTGCAATCAATGGGGGAAGTTCTCTCAAGCAGAGCTGAACATTGATGCTATCTGGATATATATATATATATAGCCAGGCAATGTGGTACATTTTGTCATTAAGACCACGTCCAATGCTTTCACAACATGTTGCATATGCAGTACTCCGTGCTCGTGTAGTTGCCTTTGGATGCCCCAGTAAGAGATACGTGCCTGTGCAGGCGATTCTTTCTGTGCATATGGTCTCTGTCTAGTGCCTAGAGAAAATATATTTCATTTTGTAATCAGTAAAGCACTGTAAACATAGTCTGCATAGCTGAATGATAAACCCTCTTGTAACTCCCATCTCTCAGCAGTTAGACAGCCGAACATGCGTAATGTTATGTGTAATGTATAGGTTCTCCCCAGCTGCACCAGCAGCTGTAGCTCTTTGCAGAGTACTACACTGCACTTAGTCTCCAACTTCACATTGACAGCACTACATTTCCACACATGATGAGCTTTGCAATGGCTGTGATTGTTTTATCATGAAGGTTTTGATGTAGTACAGTGGCTGCAATGAGGCAAAGTTAACTGTCCAAGCTTTATATTCATGTAAAACACAGACTATCATGGCTGTGAATTCTCTTGACTGTACACATGCAGAAGAGACCTCGAAGGGCACCAAACCCTGCAGAGATTTTATTTACTTATTTAACATTTGTTTACCAGGAAAGTCTGACTTTGAGCAAGCCAATTTTCAGCAGAGGCCTGGGGAGAACTACAGCTTTTAGCAATGTTATCCTCTAGAAGTGCTTTATAGCAAGCAGGGAGTAAGGTGTAGGTTATATCGCCGGCATACTATTGGGTCATCACATTTACTGATGCACCAAAATGCCATTCCTGCATGACATTCATTTATGCCTCATTATATGGTGGCATTGTTCACTGCTGTGCTGCCTTGCTGGCTGTTCGTGTGTGTTAAGATCCTCTATGTTCATCTATGCAAATCTGTGTTCATTTTCATTAAGACTGTGACCTTTGAAGTTGGCATGGATCCCAGCTTGTACACAAGAGTCTAAGATCTTTCTTTACTTTTAATGTATGGAGACCACCAAGGGTTCACACAGTCCAAGGCTGATGCCTGCCACTGCCTTGCTAGGAAACTGTGGGCATCACCTGCAAATGTGGTGGAGTGTAGGCATCACTAAAAGTGGCTTGAAGAGGCACTTCAGCCTTTGCTAGTGGAAATAGGAGGTTGAAGAAAGTGATGTCTGCTTTAAACAATTATGTGTATTGTACTGTACCGTACTCTGATTTTTTGAACTTGCACAGGACATCTGCCTTATGCAGATTTCATATTTTTTTCTTAAGATGCTGAAAAAATTGAGGATAGATTGATAACTGGCTGACACTGGAGGAAAGACCTCCAGATGCAGGGGAATATACATTGATATTATAGCTGCATATATTTTGATAATTGCAGAAATGTGTACAGTTAGTGTTTAGTAATGGAAACCCATTCTCCCACTGTCATACACTTTGACACATGCACTACACATTCAGGCTGCTGTACTCACCTGCCCACTCTACCTTTGAAGTGCCAACTATCATGGAACTGATCAGCCTAGAATTGTCCCTTCATCCCTTTTGCAATACTTTACTTTCACACCTGTGTGTTTGTCTGTCTACATTATTTGTTTCCATAGCTCTGCCATCCTTATGGGGCACAGTCTGCATGCCTGGCATAATAAATATTCAAGCAATTAAAGCAATAGTGTAAATGCATAAAGGGTTTTCCACCTGCTATGTCCCCTGCAGTCAGTCACTGTACCATGTGCACTGTTCTTCCTTCTGTAGAGAGGCACCGTTTAGTCAACATGTTATCCTGGTCCCTTGTATCACACTACCAGCAATAATACACTTTGGTCTGGCAGGTGTTTTGTCTACATTGTGGTTTATGCATAGTACTGTACAGTATTGCTAATATTTGCCCTTGTGTGTCTCTTTACTGCTGTCTTCAATTTTATATTTGTTTTTTATTTCTCTCATTTGTTACTATTTTATGCAGTGTCATCCCAGACATCAACTTGCCCTGCCATCCCTTGCTGAGTTTCCAGCTGTCCTCAGCCCTGCTTCTCTCTGCGCAATGATGCAAGTCATCTAGTGGAAGGTGGCACTGAAGAGTTATGTGGTTACTTCCAGTGGTCTGTCAGTGGAGAGGGGTACAGGCTCTTGTGTTTGGATGTCTCTGGTAGGTCATGCTTCATAATCTAGTAGGAGTTGAGGCATGTGGTGCTAGTGGAATAATGGCCTGACACCTTCTTGCACCCCTTGGAATATGTTTGACTGGCAGTCCCATTACTGTTTGTTCATGCCCATCAGGCTACAAGTACTGGGTCCTGTGAGGGAAGGCAGTTATAGAAATGACTCGCCTCTGAGAAACAAACATGACTCTCACTCCACCCTGACTCCCATCAGTGTGTCATCTTCCTTGTGTTTGCCAGTTTGTCTTCTATTACTCTCTCCTCTCGCCTTGTATTTCTATTTAATCCTCCTTGTTTTTTTGTGAGGACCTCTATTTTTGGTCTTTGTGTCTTGTATTTGCTTGATCCTGATTGTATACAGTCTTTCCTGCCCACACCTTCTCCTTATGGCCTTCGCCATCTCCTCCTCCTTGTTGGAAACAATATAGGTCTCTCTCACTCTCACTCTCTCTCTCTCACACACACACACACACACACACACACACACACACACACTAGCAATGTATTCATTTTCTCTCAGTTGTATATTCTCAAATACTAAGTCGTAAGATGGCTAATGCTGCTTTAACCATGGTGACTAGTTGGGGTAAGGGTCAACCCAACTCCCTTTATCAAAATATTAGGGGTGGGGTTAAAGGCAACACCAACTCTGTGCTTACTTTTTCTCCAGGTTTACCATATGGTAAGAAGCTTTCCATAAGACGCCCAAAATTAGTCCTGCACACCCAGCACAGTATATCCTTTTTTTTTTTTTTTTTTTTTTCATTATTGGCAAAGAAATACGTTTTTGCATTATTTCATGGAAATCTTCTCAGGATTTGATTTTACATAGTAGCTATTTTCTTTCATCTTCCTATGGAGTATGCCCTGAAGTATTTTAAATCCCATTGCCCATAAAAGTGAAGGTGTTGTATACAGATCGTCAAATCTAAGCACATTAGAATGATTTAACATTAATAAACTTCAACACATCAGTACAAACTACATGAATGGTAAACCAGTGTTCATGGCATAGTAGATGAGCGGAGCCAGAGTAAGGTGCAAAACCAGTTTAAATGAAATGCTTTTAAGTAAAATCATTACCTTAACACTTTGCTTTTCACAGGGCAACCCTCCATATCCACAATACTATGGTCTTCACATCTCTTTGCAGAAGGTGAAGCTATAACTTTAATTTACCAATTTTTATTGCAAAAATGAAATGACCACCTAGCCTGACACTGGGCAGAATTAATAAAGCTCACATGAACAGTGGCATACAAGGCTAAGCATGGATGAAGGCAGAGTACAATTAACACTTTAAATATGTAATACTGTTTTATGAACAAACATTGGCAGGAGAGCTATACAAATGAACCTAAATCTGCCAGAGAAAAAGTGTGATTCGTGATGTTCAAAAGGCATGCTCCATACTGTAAACAGAATGGCACTGGTGTAAGCATTAATGGAAACACAATGGTGTGCAATGCTAGAAGTAGTCATCCTGGACAATGCCCTTTTTATAACAGTAGTTGCAGAAGCCATCAGTACAGTAAATGCATGCAGACAACAAAGGGGGCCCTGGTGACGCTCCAGGAGTTATTTTTGGGGTGAAAACTATATACACTGGCCTGTGCAGGCAAAAACAGCTGGAAACCATTCTCATGGAACCAGAGATGTTGAAGTTGTGTGGTGTATGTCACTATATGGAAGTGTAAATAGGTAAAGGTTGTCCCATACTTATTCAGACCAGGAGAGACATCAGGCTTATCACTGTCACCAGCCATTGCACACTGCAGCAGTTCTTGGATAGCCTCCTGGATCACATATTTCAATACCTGGAGTTCCCCTAATCAGACATTAGCATTACCTGTAGTTCCCATAATCAGACTTTAGCATTACCCATCTTCAAGGTTACCTCTACATATGTCAAATACCAAGTTTATTCAGGGCAGTAGATGCTGCAGATATTTCAGTACAACCCCCCCCCCTCCCAAATGACAATGCATCTGCATTAGGTACTGCTGCTACCCTATAAACTGTCATGTGGTAATTGTGATATTAAAGGCCAGATCATCGATGTGCATGCCTATTCATAGGTTCATAGGTTCATAGGTTCATACTAGGCTATCTGCCCGAGGGCATTTATAAGCCTAGCCCATAGTTTTGTGGCTTACGCCACCCCTTAGTTTGGTGAAACTGTGCCCATTATTTAGCTGTGCCTCTGTCGAGCAGTGACACTGAGGTAACCCCTGGGGTGTATCTGCGATCTCCCATCCATTGGTCAAGATTCCTCTTGAACACGGCCAGCGAGGAGCTCTGCCTCACATAAACCGGGATTTTGTTCCACAGCATAGGGAGTCTTTGGGTGATGAATCTATCCCTCCAGCGCGTCCTATTAATAACCGTGTCGAGGTTTAAGTCACCTGCCCTTGTGGCTCTGAGGGATCTAGATTTTTTGAGATGAAGCATATTCATCAAATCTGGGTTTGACATGGCCTTGTATGTCAGGCATAGGTCACCTCTGAGCAAGCTGATGCAACTGAATATAACTGGAGTTCTTTCAGTCGTGCAGCATAAGACAGATTTTTGAGACCCTTTATCCTTTTGGTGAGGAACTTTTGTGGCCTCTCCAGCTGCTGTAAGTGTCGGGTCAGATACATTCCGAATGGGGCATTGTACTCGATCATTGGTCTGATGAGTGATGAGTATAGGGAGACTATGACTTCCCTTGATCTAGATGTGAATCCCCTCATGATAGGTGGGCAATGTAGAAGGTCTTCCTAACTACTTTAGCAATATGAGTGTCGAATGAAAGGCTACTGTCAACCTGGGTTCCCAGGTCCCTAATAACAACTTCTGTGTTCAGGGGATTGCCACCTATATGGTAGCTAGGGGTAACCTTATTTTTCCCGAAGGGTATGACTATGCATTTCTTGGCATTTAACTTGAGGCCATGGCTCTGGCACCAGTTATCTGTTTCTGTGAGACCCTTCTGAAGGATATCTATGTCGGATGTGTTCTCAACTACGGCGCCCAGTTTGCAGTCATCTGCAAACTTTGTCAGCCATAACCCTCCTGTGTTTGCTTGTACTTCAGAAAAGTAGATGCCAAACAAGAGTGGGCCCAGGACTGAGCCCTGTGGGACACCACTTGTGACAGGCTTAGAGTCTGACATGGTGCCAGCAACTCTGACCCTGTGGGTTCTGTCACCCAGCCAGTTTGCAACCCATCTTGTAATGTATGGGTTTACATTTAAGTTGATGAGTTTTTCAATGATACCCGAGTGGGGTATTGTATCGAAAGCCTTCGCCAGGTCTAGGTAGGCTGTATGGACTGCCTTTCCCTCGTCAATGGCCTTGGTGACTGTTTCGAAAAAGTCAACCAAGTTTAAAAGGCATGATCTGCCTTTGACAAAGCCAAACTGGGTTGGATCCAAAGTCTGCAAATTCCCTATGTCTTTATTTATGAGATCCATTATGATCCTTTCCATGGCTTTGCAGATCAGGCTTGTCAAGCTAATGGGATGGTAATTTCCAGGGTCGGTGGAGGCACCGCCTTTGTGGAGTGGGATCACAGTCGCTGTGCGCCACTCCCTGGGCACGTATCCGAAGGTGAGACTAAGATTAAACAGCTGTCCTAACTGTGGGTTTAATTCCTCGTTGAGTTCATGGAGCACACAGCCGGGGACACCATCAGGTCCCATGGATGCTGTGTTCTTTGCCTTGGAGAGAGCAGTTCTCACCTGAGCGTTGGAGATGTTTGGGGGGCTACAATCATTTGGTATAGATATCTCTCCTTTAGGCGGGGAGGGTGGGGAGACATTTGCACTGAACCTGTCAGCCAGTATGTTGGCAATGTCTGTAGGATCAGTAATCTTCACATCATTTTGAACTAATTCTGAGCATATCTGGGAGTTTCCTCCTAGGTTTCTGACATAGCTAAAGAATGCCTTATGGTTGTCTTTAGAGTCCTTAGCTATTCTTTTCTCAAAATTAGCTTTGGATGATTTTATGAGAGCTCTTAGCTTTTTACTTATAGTGATCAGCGGTGTCTTATCTTTTAAGGATTTTGCTCTATCTTGTAGTAGCTTTCTCCTTTTGTTGTAGAGTTTGTTTATGGCTGGGGTCCACCAGACTGGACGCTTGCCTTTGGTACAAAGAGTCTTTGTTTTGCTTGGGATTGCCTGATCCATGCAGCCCTGCAGGTGCTGGTAGAAGGCATTTGTAAGTGATTCAGCGGTTTGAGTAATGTTAACCGCCGGCTCAGGGGCCTTAAAGGAGACCACACTAGTCTTTAGAAGTGTCGGCTTTCGAGAAGTTCTTTACTGTGGTCTTTTTCATTTTGGGTGGGGGCGGGATGAGGACCTCCAGCGAGATTAGTTTGTGATCAGATCTCACCAGTGAGGGGTATACTTCTGGCATTGAACATTGTGCTCCCATGTTCATGATGATGAGATCAAGTATGTTCTCTCCTCTTGTGGGGATGGTGACTAGTTGTTCCATGGCATTTGAGTTTATGAATTCCAGGAACTTTTGGACTAGAGTGTTTGGGCTTGAGTAGTGTTCCCAGTCTATATTAGGGTAGTTGAAGTCACCTAGTATGATGGTGTTCGGAGATACATTTATCCCCTCCAGTGTTTTCAGGAAGGCCATATGAGGTTCCTGAGTTTGCGAGGGTGGCCTGTAACATGCTACAATTTGCAGAGCAGTCTTGCCTATGGTTAATTGCACCTGGATGGTTTCCGATGCATCGTGCGATGCCACCAATCTTGAGATGTGGGTGTCCTTGATGAATATGGATACCCCTCCTCCTTTCTTGTTACTGTCCGGGTTTTGTGGCCGGAACGCATGATATGAGGTAAAACCTGATAGTGCTGGGGTGCTCTCAGGAGCCTTGAACCAGGTTTCTGTCACAGCACAGACATCGATGTTCTCCATACTGCACATATTGGAGTGCAGTGCCACCACAGATGGGAGTGACACACAAAGGACTGTGGGAAAACTATAAGTAAGAACCGATGCAGTGTACCACTAATACATATGTAATTTACTGTTGGAATGCTATGCATAAGTGGTTGCTGTTCCTGTGAATACCAACACTGGCTTACTTTCACAGGATATTGCTTTTTTTTTGCCACATTATGATTGAATAAAGAGTGCTTCATAAGAATCTGAAAGCAAAAATAAGCTGGCATCAAATCTGAGTACATCCAGAAAGAGAACTCTAATGGAGACTGAAGTCAATCTCAACCGGCCTTATGCAAAATCTGTTGTGTACAGAGATGGAGAATCAAATGCATGTTTACTTGGTAAAATACCCTTCTTATCCATCCAAGATTATTACAACATACAAACCTTCAAACTTTGTGGTCTGTTGTTCCTGAACAATCCTCTTGAACCTGTAAAGACCATCAGTGATGAGGCCATATTAGGGGCTGAATTGGTAACATACTCACCTGTGATGCTAAACCAGAGGTTTGTAGGATCTATTCCTACATCATTTGCTTGGACTGCCTTTTTTGATAGGGGGTACCATAACCCTTTAGTGTGCAATGCTTGATAAAAGATGTTAACTCAAAATCTCCTTGGCCTATATTGTAGGAAGCTCAGGTATATATAAAATATACTCTTTGGCAAGTGCTGTGGTAAGAATGATTATTGGAATATAACTTAATACAACAATTTATATGTAAAACAAGAGAAAATCAATCAAAACGATCCCACATTCTTTAACTGAATAAACATTAAATGCATCATCACCCACTTATTGCCACATATAACAAGTTTAAAGTTTGCCTCTTCCCTTCTTCATTACTCCATTCTTTATTATATGACACTTTTCTATATTTACCCCTTAAATACTCAAAAAAACTTTGAACTAGAATTTGGTGCTTATTTTAATTTTTATAGATTCCATAAAAGTTGTTAATATTAATGGCTTCCCATGCAATTTGTCAACGGGTCAGATAAACCCCTTTCTCGTGCATTCCAAAAATACACAACTTGCTGTTTTTCTCTCTAGAAATATTTAGATGCAACCTTATCTGCATTTTGTTTTTGATCTCCTTTAGCTAGGTATTTTAAGGGATTGTTTTCGGGATAAAATCCCATATGAGAGTTCTAAACTTTTGTTTTTTCTGTCTAGAACTGCTTTCCTTATACTTTCCAGCCCAGCACCGTTTCATACAGTTTATTACCATTTTGTCATTTTTATAACGGACATTCTCGTGTATCCACATTTTTCATATTGACTGCATACTCTGCCCTTGTTGTACTAGTTTCAAATGTCTTTTTCTTTGCCCTTCTTTATGCTTTAATTCCAAGCAGAACTCGGGCACGCATTTCAATGTCATCAGTAACTGTTATTTTTCTTTAATGAACCGATGCCTACAATACAGGTGTGGCTGTTCCTACTGTTCATTTTCTCACTGTATAAAATGTATTTTAGTAATGTCAGTCTTGATTTACTATGTAAAAAAAAAAAAAAGCAGAAAAAGCAAGCGTGCTCTTCCCAATAATACTATAAAGGAAAATATTTGCAATGTTAATTCTTTTTTCTGTCCAGCTTTTTTCATCTATTATACTCCACTCTTTGTAAACACAGCAAAAAAGAAAAAAAAGAAAACAATAACTGATGAGTGTGTGTGGGTATATTGTAGATTTACCCAAGGTTGATGTGGTTTGATAATAAGGCTGAAGTCTGACTAATTAAACAAAACCATCTGTGGGTAAATCTTTAATAAACCCAAGCCCATGAGTCCGTTATTATACAATGACATTATTTAAGAAAGAAATTATTTACTTTTATTAAATGTATTTATATAACAGAACAGTGGTGATCCTTCACGTTGTTTCTGCTTTCTTCCATGTTTGTTGATGTACTGCGCATGTGTATGGGACTTGCGTTCCCACTCTTACACAGTACATAAATTCGAGGAAAAGCAAGGAAGACAACTTGTTTATGCTGATTATAATTAAAATAAATCTGGACAGTTAAGAGGTATGAGAAAGACAGGGTAGCAGTACAAGGAAAATCAGGTATGTTTCTTTAATTTTGCAAAACATACCCGAGTGCTTTAGCTCTCTACCCAGCCATTAAACCTTTTTTCCATTACATATTTAGTAACTCTAGCTTCCCACATTTGTAGAATTGTTGCCAGTTGTTTATACTTTGATTTGATGAAGTTACCTACCTCTGATTCCTTATTTTACTTTTTGTTATTCATAAAATTCCACTCATTTGTTCATTTCATATGCACTCGTAATGCCTAGTATGTCAGCTTGCAGCTTAAGATGTCTGATTGGGAGTCAGTTCTAATTTTATGGAATGAGAAGTACATATGATGACTTTATAATCCTTTCTTCTCAACCTCTTTTTGCAAGAAATCTGTTTAAAGCCAAAAACAATGGTGGGACAAAAGCCCCAAAAATGGAGACAGATTTTAAATACTGCTTTTATAGACTTATAAAGTTGCTCGAGTAAACTGTTTTCTGTTTAGCATGTATTTTCTGAAGGATATGAAGCTCAAATCTCAAGTGTTTGTCATTATTTAGTGACTAAAATCCTTAATGACTTGCCAGAAAAACTCTCATTTATCAGATCAAAAATAGTACAAAATCTGGACATTCTGTGAAAATGTAGCCAGTTCAGAGATGCACGTACAATGCATTTCTTGTTACAGTGCCTAATGAAAAGTCATTGTTTTTAATTTTTAATCAAATTTTTGCTAATCTGGTACCTTTACTGTTAACGATCTATGAAAATATATTCGTATATACTTTATATGATGTGCTGTCTTAGAAGTCTACACTAACCTTAGCATATGTGTGGAGTTCTGCATTAGTTTACATACATATTTAGAACAATTTTTACTAATCTGGTACCTTTACTGTTAACGATCTATGAAAATATATTCGTATATACTTTATATGATGTGCTGTCTTAGAAGTCTACACTAACCTTAGCATATGTGTGGAGTTCTGCATTAGTTTACATACATATTTAGAACAATTTTTACACTAGTTTTAATGATTTAGTATTAAGATAATCATTGCTTTGACTGAATAAGTATAATTAGCCTTAATAGTTCTTTTTCAAGTCTCCATTACACTTGGTGTATTTCAGGAATTTTAGTAATTTTTGTCTAAATTATTTATAATTTGTCAGCTTGTGAATATTTACTAGCAGCTGCCTGTAATTTGAAGTAATAATCTGGCAGTTCTTTAAGAAGTTTAATGTAATTTTGAGATCTTGATAAGAATGGAGATGTTAATGTCGGCTTATTTTTTTTTCATATTAGGCTGTGATTCTTGCATATTGCAGCTCTCGGTCTATATTAACAAGCTAAAATGATCTGGCTGTAATGGGAAGCCAGTTTTGTCATGGTTGTACATTGATGCTCAAGCCTGGGTGAGACTTTATTTATTTTTCGTATATTAAATGTTGAGGCTTGGATGTCTTACTGGTTTTGAGAGCTGTGGACAATTATGATGGGAGGGTATACTCTAGGTAGCATATATGCACACCTTTTGCAAAGGCACTTCTGTAGGGTAAGATGGTTAAAGGTTGAAGGAGAGAGCAAGATGTAGAGAAAGTTCTAGATACAGTTTCTTTTGACATATCAAGAAGTTTGAGAGTATGTGCTTCAATGCCGTTTGGGGCACAAAAACAAGCAAGTAGTAGTCTGAGAGATTAGTTTTGCTTTCCTAAGCTAATAATGTGGTTAAGTGAAATTGTTTTGTAGTGCATTGTACAGTGTTAGCAGCCATATCAGAGTTATGACTATATAAGCATAAAACGCTATGCTTGAGCTGATATGATGATATGTTAATGAAGACTAATTCTGATGCATCTCAAGCATTTATGCTCATTCCAATTCATTTCTTAGTTTTCTTCTGTAATTTCAGTACCTCATTGGATTTCAAAGGTTCTTTTAGTTAGGTCGCTTTGCAAATATGCTGTGGGGTGTTGTCTGAACACAGATATTTAATTTTGTCAGTATGTCATGGCTTATAGTTTCAAATGCTCTAAGGTAGTTTGTAAAAACAGCACCAGAGATGACTAGTTTTTCCACCGATGTATACATCCTCTGTTACTCCATATATAGTGCTTCTGAGTGAAAGCTGTGTAAATGGTGACTTAGCAGATGGCATTTAAAGATTATAACTATAGATAATTCTCTCAGTGGCTTTTTAGATGGGACATAATAATGTAGAACAGAAGGAGAGACATTTTCTCTCTAGGAATTAATGGCCAATTGAATTGTTATGGAACTGCTGTGGAGGAGGTTTGCGACCTTTAAAAATGTGAGCAAGAGAACAAGTTGCCAGTTTAAGGACTTAAGTGTTTAGATCTATTTTGTAGGATTTTCCTCATGGTTTTTGTTGTAACTTGGTAAATGAGTTTTCTTATGGTGGAAGGTGATTTTTATTGCTTTAATTTTAAAAATGTGTGTGTTGGGCCATTTATGTGGATTTTTATGTAAAAAAAAATACACTGTTTTTGATTTCCATAATGCCACAATATTGAGAAAGTAGAATGAAGTTTATGAAGGAAGGTGGATTTAATTTGGCTATCTTTGTGTATTTTCCCCCCATTTCTAGATTTCTCCTCTTTGACACACTGTGATCCATTCAATCTTTTCACATGTTTTGAGTTTAGTTGGGGGTGAAGTAGGGGTTCCAGTTTGGAATAACAGTTGAGCTAAAGTAGTAGAGAATGGGGGTTGAATTGTCTGAGCTGTATGCACTGGACCATTCTACTTGTAGTATAACCAAAGAGAATGCCATCATTTCTGGTTTACAAGTTTATGCTTCTACTCAGTATAACGGGGAAGGATTAAGGAGCTTTTGAAGCTTAGGGTGGTCACAATAGGTAGGTGACAGTTTCTTTTGTTGGGGAATATTTGTTATGAAAAGGTCAAGCAAGCTATTGTGCTGAGGAAGAGGATGCTCTAGTGTAAGTGGTAGTTGAGGCTTTTGGATCAAAAAGCTGTTGATATGGGATTTTTTGGACCCATGTACATCTGATGTCTTATCTTTATTTGACATTTGTTTACTAAGGAAGTCTGGCTGGATATGAGCACATTTTCAGCAGAGGACTGGGGAGAAAAGCTCCATCAAACAAGGTAATTTTTTAAATGACATTTGCGGCAGTGCAAGTGAGGTAGTATGAGACCAAGTAAATTCAAAATATAGTAGAATAGATTTGTAATTATCATCTCACAGAGTTTAGTATAGGGAATGATAACTACTGTATACAAGATTTTACAAAAAGCCAAATAGAATATTTCACAATTCACTGTTTAGCGGAGGACAACAAGGATATTCTGTTCAAAGTTACAAAAGTTTATGATGGACATTAGAGTTTAGCAATTGGTATCAATAAGAAATAAGGTTAGAGAGAACAATACTGAAATAGTCTAGATTATATTAAGGTCTGAGGAGAGTTGTAATAGGAGTAGGGGAGAAACGTATTTAATGGATGTAATGGGGAGAGAGCATAAGGGAACTAGAACAGGGGAAGGAAAGAAGTGGGAGGCTTGGAGTATCGTTCAAATAATTAAAAGAGGAGGATGGATGGGGTATAGTTCAGTTAATTAGAAAGAATATGGTTTATCTAATTGGATGACAATGAGAGGGAGTTGGTAAGACATTAAAAGATAAAGAATAGCTTGAGCTGAGACCCAACGAATGTTTGTGTCTCCGACATCCTTACCAATAAAGCTAGAGAGGGAAAGAGGTTGGCATTGTTGAGGGTAGCTCTACAGGGATTGGTAATGAACTTTATAGATATGTAGAACTTCCTAGGATTTTGATTATTTTTTTAGAGATTTTAGATATTTTTTTGCCCTATATATCTCCCCTGGGAACAATATCCCTATCCTCGAAGACATTCTCCAATGGGCATGTGCTAAAGTTAACTATGAAACGCACATCTTAGGTGATGTAAATACTGACTGGAACAAAATTAATTCTCTCTCTCTCCTTCCCAAGCCATCAACTTTTACAACTTCACTCGAACAATACACCGTATAACCCGAACCAACAAAACTAACCCCCCAGGATCCTCTATAGACTGGATCCTAGTCTCAAATCCAAATAAAATCACCAATTCTGGAACAATTCCGGACACTACTAGTGACCACCTCCCAGCCTTTATTCATCACGCTACCAACTCTTCTCCTCACAAACACCAATGCATCCTAACTCGTAATCTTAGTAACTTTAACCCTATAACCTTCTCGAACCTATTCAAACAAATGAACTGGCAAGACCTTAAAACTCTTCCTCTTGATGCTGCTATCGACCACTTCAACTCTGTTTTCTTAGATACGCTTAACTCTCTTGCCCCTATCAGAAATAAAAGGGTAAAAATAAATACTGCTCCTTGGTTATCTAAACATACTAAACAAATTATGTATCAAAGGGACAAACTATGAAAGCTGTTCCAAAACAATAAACTGCCCAACACCTTGCTCCAGTATAAGCAACTATGTAACCAAGTAAAACAACAAATTACCAAGGACAAAAAATCCTATTACACCAACCTCCAGTCTAATAATAACAACCCCAAGAAATTCTGGAATTCAATAAACTCTCTCCTTAATCCCGGCTCCAAAAATAATCCCTGCCCTGACCCAAGTAAATCTGACCTAGAACTATGCTCAGAATTTAACTCTTTCTTCATACAAACAATATCTGACCTAACCAAGACCTTCCCTAGCAATAACCCTCCCCTCACGTTCAAGCTCAAACCTGTCTCAACTAACTTTATAAAAAGACTTCTGTCTAAACTTAAACCCTGCTCTAATGCCCCTGACAATATTCCCTCCACTTTCCTAAAATGTGCCGCAGATGGGATAGCACTCCTAATCAGCATCATTAATAGATCTATTAAAGAATCTTATGTCCCCAAACTATGGCGTTCAGCTTACATCCTTCCTCTTCACAAAGGAGGCAAGAACACTAGCATCACAAATTGTTGCCCTATTGCTCTACTCTCACCAATCTCTCAAATCTTAGAAAAGTGTATCCACTTCCAACTTATGCCTTTTCTAACCCAAAACCATCTTCTTACACCAACTCAACATGGCTTTCGCTCTGGCCATAGCACTATTACTGCTCTACTTTCCTCCTTAGAAACTATCAATCAAGCCCGAGATTCAGGTCACCTGGTCTCTACTGTTTTGCTTGATCTCTCAAAAGCTTTTAATACGGTTTCCCATAAACACCTTCTCCATCTATCAAACCTGCATCTCTCCTCTAACTCTCTATCCTGGTTCTCTAGCTACTTATCAGATAGGTCTCAGGCAGTCAAATGGAAAAACTCCATCTCCTCCTTCCTACCTACACCAACAGGTGTACCACAGGGATCAATCCTTGGATCCATGCTTTTTAATATTTTTATTAATAACTTTCACACTGCTATCCCAGATACCAAAATTATTCAATATGCAGATGATTCAACCTTAGTCTGCTTTGCTTCAAACATCGCTGAACTGCTTCTCAAAACCCAAGCTGCCTTCTCAACCACTGAAAACTGGATGCGCCAAAACCACCTCTCCCTTAACGCTAACAAATCCAAAATTCTCCTCTTCTCCCCAGAAAGTCTTACTCATCAAAGTCCTTAGTAACTCCAACTCCACTATTGAAGTGGTTCCCTCTGCCAAACTTCTTGGTGTTATAGTCGATGAATTCCTAAAGTTCGACATACACATTCAACAAAATATTAAGAAAACCCAGCAAAAACTAGGCATGCTATATAGGAATAATCACTTTCTCTCACTCCACCAGGCACACTTTGGCCACTACCTACCTTTTTCCCTCATTATTGTATGGAGCTCCTCTCCTAACCAACTTGTCATCCTCTATCACCTCCAAACTAGAAAGCTGCTAGAATAAAATCTCTAAATTTGCCTCCAACTGTAAAAATTCCATCCATCATTGCCTTTCCCTTCAATCCCTAAATTGGCTAGAACTACCAAACTACCTAAACTATCTGCAGCTCACCACAGCACACAAACTTTATATTTCAGCCATCTAACTGTCCTGCCCTAGCTAACATCCTTCCACCCTACATCCCCGATAGAACTCTCGGATCCGAACATCAAAACCTGATTGCTATCAATAAACCTAAAAGTCCAGCTGGCCAACTTCTCTTCTCCTTCACTATTGGCAAGACTTGGAACTCTCTCCCTTCCTCTTTAAGAACAATATCAAACTCCTACAAATTTCAAAACTCAGCTTTTCAACCATCTGTCCACTAAGTGGAAATGCTGTTGTCTTCACCCTATCTAAAGCTATACAAGAATACACTGATATCCTACCTAGAATGTAAAAAGGTGAGGCAGTGCATATAGTCTACCCCACCTAAGAATTATCAAAGAACACATTGATATCCCACGTGGAATGTACCCTTGCTCTCAAAATGTCCTACATTTATTTATCTTTGAAACCCCTTGTGTAAATACTGTAAATAGATTTTCTTAACTCTCTTCTCTATGTGATTATATAATGCATTTTCTCAAATTACTCTCCAAGAACAGCTTTATAATTGTATAACCTTTTTAGAATAACGTTGGTGAAGTTGTATTTGACTATTTTGTAATAATGAATGTACCTATTGTGCAAACTGGTCACCTCAATGTATCACTTATATTTTTTCATATTTTGTAATTTGTATTTGTATTTTTGGAGCTTTTTGCCCCGGGCCTCCACTGAAAACTGGTCCCCATGGCCCAGTGGACCTCCCTGGTAATCAAACTGGAAATAAATAAATAGGCTTGGCTATGATGATGACCTTTTAATTGACTATTATGACCCCTATTACCTTGTCATGAGAAACAATGTCAATCTTGGTGTGGCTAAATGAGGATATTTTGAAGTTGTCTTTGAAAGATGACCATGATTTAGGGAACAATAAGACTAATTTGGGGTTATTTTAGGATTGAGACAAAGTGATCTGTTGGCTAGATTTCAATGGCGTTGAAGGCATTTTGAGTTATGGTTTCTAGTATGGGATTGCAATCAGCTGTGCAGATGACAATGTAGTAAGCAAGCCATCTTTGTACAGTCTGTAGATGTCAGAATGTACAAAGATCATTAATCCAATATATTGAAGAATAAAGGTCTGGGAATAGAGCCTTTGGGGCACCATTTTTGTCAGGGAGGAAAGGGGAGTGAGCACAGAGCTATTTAAATAAGTAGCTGGAAAAAAGGGTAATGCAAGCCAGACTTAAGGAAACCATTTTTCAGAATAATTTGGGAAAGACTGGAAAGATCTAAGAAGAAAGAAAAGACTAACTGAATTTTATCTCTGGCCTTGATGACGGGCTCCAGAAAAGCTAACAGGGCATTTGTGCGATGGCCTGGCCTGAAGCTACGCTGAGTTGGAGTAAGTAGACTTTCCTGAAGTAGAAAATGCAGAAATTGTTTATGAATGCATTTTTCCAAAAATTTTAGAGAGCTGGGACTAGATAGTAATAGGCCTAAAGTAATTACCACCTTTATGGATGGAATTATGTAAGAAACACTCTTGTATGGAACAGTTTATTAAAATTGAGATTGGATATGCTATAGCAGTAGAATTAAGTTTCAGGTGTTTCGATGAGTGGTCAGATCATGCTGAGCCGGGCTTGATTTTGGTTAGTATGCATTTCATAAAAGAAGTAGACGAGTTCCAAGGAGAATGAGGAGTTTTGGGAGTTACTGGGTTATACAGGACTGGTGAAGATTTTGGATGAAGTTATGTATGATGGTGACTATAGATCCAATGAATTGGGATTTGAACATTGTAGCTGTGTCCAAGGGAGAGTTTTTTTTGTTATGAGGGTATGAGCAATACTGCTTGTTTTTTAGTGTGTTGGTGTGTTTTATTTATTTGTATTATTTTGAAGTTCTTTGTTAGTAGAGGACTTGTTTTTTGCCATCCTCTCCAGGCCTCATTTCTCTTTGCATTCTAGTTCCAGTGGAGTGGGATATATGGTGGATATTGTTTTCACTTTCTTCCTTTGGGGAGTGAGACTGTTCAGTGGGTCTAAAAATGGGGTGATAAGTCTATGAATGATCTTGTATAATAATAAGGTGTAGAGGCAAGGCTCACCACTTTAGTTTCAAATGTTTCAGAATATTGGTATTATTGCTTTAAATAGGTAATATGTAATTTATTATCTTATTACATTTTGTGTGTTTTATATGCATATATATGTCTTAAGTGTGCTGGTATTTTGCACCCAAAATCTGCAGAATGTTTTGTATGCCAATGTTGAATTAATTTTTATATATGTCATATAATATTTATATTGTAAAAATGTTATCAGATATATATGTCATATAATATTTATATTGTAAAAATGTTATCAGATATATAGTTTTGTAGCTGATATATCACATTATCTTCATTATATCATTAATGTGTGTTAGAGCTTAAAATAGTGTGGCAGGTTATATGACAATATAGTACAATACAGTTATAAACATTTCTGTCCAAGTGTGTATACATGTCTGAACATTTTGGCTTAAGGAAGGTCATATGAGCATGATTGTCCCATCTAGAATGTTAAAAAAAAATCTGATCAATATCAGGGCTAAGTGCAACATGTAAATCATAGAGACATTCTAACATTGTGTATATTCAAAATAGCAGTGACGCAGGATTTCTTAATGCAAGTTCTTAAAGCCTATGTGTTTTAACATAATTGTCACTAAATAGGAGTTTCATTAAGGAGTAACAACTCACATTAAACAGCAATTATTAAGCAAGTGTGTTTGTGTGTGTATGAGTATATGTTTGTCTATTAAGATATATGTAGTAATGTTTGATTGTTCTATATCATTCTTTAATATACACAGAGTAATAGAGTTGTAACAGTATTGCCAAGAGAAAATATTTATATATGTTTTTATGCTTAGCATGTATTAAATAAAACCCGCAGTAAATTCATATCCCTAGAAGCGTTTGTGGTTAGTTAGAATATAATATAGAATTCAACAATGTCTACTTGAAATATGGATACTGATCAAACATTGTAAAATTTTCACATGTATTTCAAAGTTGAACAAAAACTTAATAAATGTCAGGTTATCCAGCAAAATTTTTATTAAATGATGTCAGGTTACTAGATTGGTGTAGGACTATGTCATGCTTAACATACATTTCTTTGACAGCTGTATAGTGTTTACTTTACTCTAAATAACCATTATAATGATTCTTTAACTTGTATTTTGCTCTTTTAGTATGTGATAAATTTGAATTGAGTGCTTACAGTACTTTTGTATTAACTCAATCAGGTTCTGAACCAACACTTTACAGCAGCTGTAGGACCAAGAAAATGTAACTATACTACATCTTTCTCCCTGAATAGACCATCAAACTCATCACATAGCTCATATGCTCATCACATAGCTTACTAGATGTATATTATTCACATTTCAAAAAGCGTTTATTAGTATTGAATGAGTATGGCAGAGACATCCCCAAATTCCCTGCAGTCAGGGATAGCTGTGGCAGAGACACCTAGAAACTCCCTATAGTCAGGGGTATCAGCTGAGCAACAGTTAGCGGAAAAAGTTTTTACAGTCGCTACAACTCTGTAAAATTTAAAAACACTCAGACCAAGCTGGTACATTAAACTAGAACTTGGTTGCACAAAATGGGAGCAGCGTGATTTCTTTCTTTTTTTTTTTTTTTTTTTAAATTTCAAATATTCAATTATATACATCACTGTGTTACCTTGTATTAATTTAGTGTGTGTAATTAGTTAAACATGCTACCACTTTGTATCAAGCATTTGATTTGGAAAAAAAAATGTCATTGGCCTTTGATGTTGCATGTACTAACTTTCAAAAGTCAACGTACGTAAATAAAAAGCATTTGCAGAAGAGATCTGAGGTGTTTCAAAGCAACTATAGCTGTATGTTTAAAGCTATCTCATGAGCAGAGCGGGAAAGAAAAGTGAGCTTATTTCTTCCAAAAACAAGGTGAAGCTCATGCAGCTATGTAAAAAATGTTCGCAAATATATGGCTTTATTGTAATAACCATGACTCTTTTCAGATAGATCAAGCAGCACTACTGTACAGTATTGATGAAATTACGACTGCTAACATTCGAATCTCCATTCAGTTATATTACCCACTACACTTAAGCAGCCCCATTGTACATATTTTTCCCCATTAATACCTCTAGGTACTTGTTTATCAATTCTGAAAACATTAAAATGTTTATATTGCTACTAAGAGTCCATAAATAATGTATATATTAGATGAAGTCTCATATTTAGGTATGTGTTGACTGTCTTTTACTATTTAGGATATTTTAACTGGAGGATAATAACTAAATGTCTATATGTAAAAAGATTGAACCTTTTAAGATACTAGAGTATTTAAATAATGGTTAATAGTTAAACTAGATTTGTTGCATTTTGTTAATTTTAAATGTAAATAAGAAAGCCATGAAAAGGAAGAATAGTACCTGTTGTTTGAGTAAATTTGATGTCAGAAAATTAATCTTGTTGTTTTAAAAGCATCGTTTAAGCTTTTAAATGTATATAATATGTATATTTGTCTTAAGTTTTTCTTCTTCTGTTCAGCAGTCTTCCAGTTATTTGCTTTTGCATTTCTTTTTGGTGTACTATTTGTCCATTCCGTAGATTCTTCTTGTGTTAGGATGTTGTTGGAAAGGTATTTTATAGATGAGTCCACTGTTTTGAATATTTTTATTCCCTCTGATAAAAAGATTCTCAGTCTTGCTGGGAACAAAAGATGAGATTTTAGTTTCATTTTTAGGATTTTTATTATCTGTAGAAATTCTTTTCTTTTGGAAACCACTTTTTGTAGAGTAATCATTATCAGACCTGATTAAGGCATCATGGTATTTGATAGGCGAGTTAGCCCAGGCATTTCTTAATATGTGTTCTTTGTCTTGTGTGGAGAAGTCTCACGATTATTGATTTCGGTTTGTTTTTGGTTGCTGAAGTATTTCCTAGGGCTGGTAATGACCTATGTGCATGTTCAATGCTTTATGAAAGGGCTTCAGATAGCTTCACTATATTTGGGATCCAGGTTGGGAGAAAGTTTATTATTGTCCCCTTCATTTTTTTCTGGCAAACCATATATCCGGATATTGTTCCTTCCTATATCATCAAGTTTTTCCAATAGGAATGTATTCTGTTGTAATAAAAAAATAGTTTATTGTTCATCTTGTGAAAGTCTGAAATCTGTCATTTCAGTGACTGTTCCATAACTGAAATTTCTCATTTTTGTTGCGAGTATTTCCTGTAGTTGCTCAAGTTGTTGTGAACACTTCTCTTTGAAAGTGTCTAATTTGTTGTCCATCTTGTCGATTTTTATTTACAGTTCCTGGATATTGGAGATTACTGAATATAAATCCTTTTTCAGAGAAGAGTCCTGAGGTGAGTTCTCAAGATGACTCATTTTGAACAGCTGATGGTTCTGATTCTCTGGTACTGAATTTGACACAGATTTTTTTTGATTAAAAGCAATACAAATTTTTCTGTTGTTGCTCCAAGGTATTAAATGTTAGCTGGTAGTAGAAATATCTTCAATTTGATATTTATTTCTTCTAATTCCTGTCAGGAATAGTAATGAAGCAAGAGAGCGGAGAATGCTACTACCAGATCAACATCTTGGCCACACCCACCCTGGCTAGCCTTTCTTGATTACACAATGACACTGAGAGGACTGAGTAAAGTAGAAGACCAGTATAGGGTGTAAAATTAGATAAGTAGGTCTGTCATAATCTACTTTAGTCTTACTGCAGAATCTACCTACACTGTTGATTTATAACTCAGGATGTTATGTAAGTAGACCTTTGGTATATAGCTGGGCTAAAGTATTGACTAATGAAGTAAGAACATGGTCAAAAACAAGATGTGGAGTAGAGTTTAGGTTTAGTAAGATGAGTAACTTGTATATGGAGTACCTTCACAAAGTAGTAATACAATATTGAATGGATTTTTCTTGAGAGAAAGTGAATTAGTACTGCAAACTGCAAAAAGGACTTCAGTTGAGGCATGAATAAGTGACTGCATTTATTAGTGATGTAGGAAATAAAATGAAAGTGGGCTCTGATAAAAGGTATGTAGTTTGAGTCAAACCCTTATCAGCCATTATTATGGTTAGCTTTCATTTACCTCTCTCATTTTCTTTTGCTTTTATTCCTTGCTTTCATTGTCTCCTATCGCTTTCACTTCCTTGCTTTCCCAACATATACCTTGCAGTCAGAATAATAAAGTAGTCCTCTGTCAGCTTTTTTGTGCCCGAGTTTTGATCCTAAGGCTGAGAATAGTGACTCTCCGTTTTCACTATTCCTGTCCTCCAAAATGAATGTCTACATATAGATTAGTACACTGGGCATTCTGGGCATTTTCTGTTTTGTTCCTTCATCTGTTACTACTGATTGTGTAATGTGAAGTCTGTTACTTTCCAGCATTGTTCTTAACCCCGGTTAAAAAAATGTTTAGAGATATCCATTAAAGACTTGGGAACATCAGTGCCTTGTATTGTTTCTTTTGTTATAGCTATTGAATATTTTTTCTGCTGTTCTGTTTACTACAGTATTACAGAATATTTCGATATTTAAGAAAAAAAAAAAAAAACTTCAGTGCCAACATTTTACAAAAAATGATGATAAAATGCTCTAATAAGAATTTGTGGAAGTCCTCAAACTAAGAAATCTATGAATTATTTTTTGTTTTTATAAATGGCAATTTTTATTACAAAAACTTTGTCATCAAGTTACAATATCACATATGGGCTTGTGTGTTTCATTATGACCTGTTCATGTCTTCTGAGTAAGGTAAGAGTAATTCTATCCTTATCCAAGATGCCTTGTTTCATGGCTTGTTGACAGGTGGTAGGTTTCAATGACATGGTGCTCAGTAGTAGGTGATTGTAGTGCTTACCCATGATTCAAATAGGCATTCTCCAGTACCCAAGAAGAGTAATGTCAGTTTGCTTATAAGTTATCTAGTGTGGAGCACCATATGTCTGTTACATATTGATGGTTATAACTCCTCCTTTTACTGGTCTGCAGTGGCTGTTCTAGTACTTGTACCTATTTTTTTTTCTTTGCTGTCTTAAGTAATGTAACCCCTTTTCAAATAATCATCCTGATCTCTAGAAACATATGTTTCAAATTTAGATAGATATGCTCAAGCTGTCTCCACCTTTATTAGCTATTCCACAGTGGTTTAACAGACACCTTCTTGGAGGTAACACTCAAATCCACATCTTAAGTCATTGTCTGCAGAGAACTGCAAACTGGATGAGGTAGGAATGCACTGCCCCCATCAGTCAATATGATCATATGGTGCTTCTGTAATGTCCTATGTTATCAGTCTGCATAGCTCCCTTATTGGTATTATTCTCGTTGGTCCTACTTTCAAGGTTGGTATAGGTTATTATAAGTGAGTCTTTATCCATACTGTAATTAGCAGAAATGTGTAGCTTCTGAGGAATGTATTTATCCATTCTTTATAGTTTGTTCCCAAGTTCCCCTCAAAATGTTTCTGGTTGGGTCATGCCCGTTTTCAGATTGTTAGGAGAGCTGGCATTCCTGCATGCACCTTGCATGTTACTCTGATGGCAGCGCTGGTAAGCATTTTGAAAAGTATAATGGAACACCTTCAAGCTCTGTAAGGCCATAATATGCTATGGTTGTGTCATGTGCTCTCTGTAAAGCAATGTTCCTTTAAAGTAACTCATAAATGTATATTCGTAGCAGTGGGGATAATATTCAGTAGGACTCTGCAATAGGCCTGTACTTGTAATACAAGAATACCTCAACAAAGCTCTGACTTGTATGCTGAAAAAAGCTCTGACTTGTTTACAGAGTATGCTGACCAAAGCTCTGACTTGTTAAAAGAGTATGCTGAGAACTCGAAAAAACACTAGACGAAAAACCAATTAAAGAGGCGAAATGACACTATAAGAGCTGACAACTATAAAATCGAAAATATTTATTAAAGTTAGCGCTTTCAGCAAAGACAATACTTTGCCTTCATCAGACAAACAGAGGAAATTAATCACAGATGCATATATAAGTAATTAGTGGTAATGGATCCACCAATTAAACTGCATTTTACCTTGGCAACCTCAAACAAGCGCTTCACTGAAGCGATACAAAAACTGAATATCTGATTAAACTTGTATTAAAAATGCAAAAATGACAATACATCAAGTCATTTAAACTATTTAGAAAAATGTGTTGCTACCAAACTTATTAGATAAAAGTTAGTCACAAATACCAAATGAAAAATAAAATATAAAATGAAATAAACATTAAAAAAATAAACATATTCACGTTCTCAAACTAGCAAGGAAGACTTTAAAACTTAATCACTCCTAATACAAAAAATAGAAAACTTCCACCGTCATGTTAATATATAGACACGAATAGGCAAAATAAATACTTATCTTCTTAAAGAGAGCCACCTCAGGACACATTTGATAGATAAACTATCATTAATACCTGGAAAAATTTTTCGTTAAGAGTATGCTGACCAAAGCTCTGCCTTGTTTACAGCGTGTGCTGACCAAAGCTCTGCCTTGTTTACAGCGTGTGCTGACCTTAAAGCTCTGACTTGTTTACAGCGTGTGCTGACCAAAGCTCTGACTTGTTTACAGAGTATGCTGACTTGTATGTGCAATTATTATTTTTTTTAATTTGATTTGCAATATGAGACAGTACACGTACCTGGATTTGAATGAGCATGTCTGTGAGATTCTAGGTCTGTTCATTAAACTGCAGAGGTGGTGACGTTTTCTACATATGAGTTAGTGGACATGTACCACGGGGCCCCCAAATGCACACATTTGCAGCCCCACAGATTGTGGAGAAGGGTTAAATAAATGGGTGTTTGTGTGTGATTATACAAACACCTATATTTTATTTTATTTTACATTTGTTATCTGGGAAAGTCCAACTGGATAAATTATACAAACACCTATATTTTATTTTATTTTACATTTGTTATCTGGGAAAGTCCAACTGGATACATATCCATTTTCAATGGAGGCCCGGGGAGAATATATACATAAACATATCTCGTGTGTGTGTGTGTGTGTGTGTGTATATCTGTAGTGTTGAAAGCACAGAACTAATGAACAAACCAATCCAACTTGATTCTTACTCTTACTTATTCAATCAAAATAATCAGGATGCCAGATTTACTGTTAATGCATTCATTTGTCTCCATAAGTTTTGTTTAAACATAAAATTTGCAGTATCTTGAGAATTTTACTTTCTCATCACACAGCAATCTTGAAGTTATGATATATAAAATATATTGTGGGTGCAGCCCCTCTCAGCCCCCTGACTTTCTGGGTGCAGTGGGATTGTAAAATGTAATTTGTAATCCAATGGTTCATGGAAACCACATAATTTATTTTCCCTTATCAAGAATAGCAACAAACGTCAGGATATGGAATATTTTTAAGTAAAGAAAATAATAAAAGATATTCAGTAATTATAAAGGCAGTCTGTAAGCCACTGGATGTATTGTGCCTTTTCAGCTGTGACCTGGTGCTGTCTGGTTAAACGACTTGCTCAGAGTCTCATGATTGTCTGGTTAAATGACTTGCTCAGAGTCTCATGATTGTAAGCCACTGGATGTATTGTGCCTTTTCAGCTGTGACCTGGTGTTGTCTGGTTAAATGAATTGCTCAGAGTCTCATGATTGACGAGCAGAGGAGGAAGGAATCAAACTCTGTACATTTAGTTTACCTGAAGCAGTTCATTTATAGTAGAGGGTTAAGGCTCTAAACTTTTACTGCAAGAACACATTTTTCCAAATGAGTCGCAGTTTTCTTTGATATTCAGATCTTCATCACCATCCCCAATATAATAAAAATGAACATGACTTTAATTATAAAAGAATTGAATGAACATGACTTTAGTCTTGCAATTCTTTTATAATAATGTTGAGATTGTAGAAACTGTTTAGAGCTATAAAAACGCTTGTTTTAGAGGGGGTAATGTAAAGTTAAACAATAGTAGTATTTGTTTTTAAATGCTGCTTGCAAAGTAATTCAAATAATGTCACTTTAATCTTATTCAAATAATGTCACTTTAATCTTTAGGAGGATTATAACTATGTGTTTCTAAATCTGCAACAGAGTAAATCCAGGGGAATTTGGTAGTTCAACTATTTAACTCTCTCCAAAAAATAGATTTTAATAGTTGACTGGGAAAAGTAAACAATGTCAGATAGTGGTATTCACATACCACAGTAATGACCAGATCGATGGGGAGGAGATGAGAGGAATGAATATTGGCTTACTTGCCTCTCTTCAAGGGGGGGGATATTGTCTGCCATGATCTCCTTGTTGACAGCCTGAAGACCAGGGACTGCATAGTCATCCTGGCTATGAGGGTGCAAGGACAATTACATCACACAGAGGTGCAAAAATATATTGCTGATTGCTTGCTACCCTCATGGTTAGTATAGAGACACAGTGTACACAGGACATTAAACTGGTTTTTACTTTTAATGTGTGGCTGTTTTCCAAACTCAATTTGCTTAACTCTTGTCACAAGGAATGACTGGCCACGATATTTTCATTGTTTGGAATCTTGGAGTCCATGGGCATTATTGTGTAACATGGGATCAGTGATCAGTAAAATGGACCAGGGCAAAGGAAAGGAAATTGCTCACATAATTTATAACAAACTTAAGTCTAAGAAGTTTATGAATCTAGCTTTTGATATCCTTTGTAATATGAAAGGAACAGTGAAGATTACAATTTCTGGCTAAAAAGAGCTTAACCAAATTATCCAACAAAATTCTAAATAAAATTATGAACCAACATTGGTTAACAATGTCAGAAATTATGATATGAAGTAACTTAGATGAACAAAAGATTAGTATGAGTAAAAGTGTTTTAAGATATCTACAAACTGTTTTATTAGTGAACAATTTTTAATAAAATATTCAAAGTAGGAATTTAGGTAAATTTCAAATTATAATGTAATAGGATAAACAGTTTTTCAGAAGGGATTGACATGAAACATATGAAACATGTATATAGAAATAAATATAGGAAAGATATTTATTTTTGTGGGAGATGTTTTTGAGAAAGAAGAGTTTGTTTTTCCACCTGACGTTTCTGGGATGCTTTCCAACATGTAACATTTTCATTACAAGCAATGATGGAAGGGGAAGATAATACCTAATTATAAATAGTATCAAACGGAGTTAAAAATATAAAAAAAATGCAGGAAGATTTAGATTTCAGTTTATATAGCTACACTAAATGGTTTAATTACGGCATGTAACTTTAAGAATATAATTGTGAAGAGAACATGAGGTAATGAGGTACACTTAAGATTATGGCAGTGAGTAAAAGTAGCTGACTTTGGAGCAATAAAGGTTTACCACAAAAGTTAGGGATAACAAATAGGACAGGCCTGCAGAGCTAAATTTCTGATAGAAGTAGCTGCTGCTAAATTATTATTAATATGCACCTGAGGTGAAAGGCTGGAGTATAACATTTGAAGTTAATAAAAATATGGTGAGATTAAAATTGTCCAAATTATAAAAACATTGGATTTTATTTGATAAACTGTTTTAGTAACATCATTGGCTAAAGCGCAAAAAAAAAAAAAAAAAAGTCTTGTATGAGCATGTCCAAACTAATGTTCTCTGAGGTATTGTTTGTCTCTGCTATTTAAATAAAATAAAACCTGACTGAATTGTGAAAACCAGCAGTAAAACTTTTTTTTATTCTATTTGCAAGTAATGACATCACAGGTATTAGTAGTTATCGGGAATTAGAGGGCCTGTGTGGGTTTGATGATGACAGTTGTATATTTGAGTTATGGCTCTGAAAACACTTGATTTGAAAATGAGCAAATTAATTTTAACAAGTCTTATTCTAAACTTTTTAAAGACATCTGCAATATTCAAGAACAGGACCTTTATTCAACATTTAAAACATTTTATATCATAAAGTATTTCTTTAAACTGTAATGGGGTGCAGTGATGAGCCTGATGGGTAGAATGTTAAGGAAGGCATACACTGAGGTATGGTTGTTGGTACTGGGTACTGCATAGTTATCATATCTCTTTCGTCTTGCTATGTAAATTCAAAATAGTTTATTTGTAGGAGATTTTTTGTATTTCTATGATGATAGATATTTCAAAGGCATCTCGCCACATTTAGAATAATTAACCATTGGTGTGCAACGTCATTCTACTTTTGCTGAGGAAAAAAATTTCAGCAATGCTATCTAATTTTTTAATCTAATTAATCTTTATCTGAATTATATACCCTTTGTAATCACTTTATTCAACAGATTACTCCAAATAATTCACATAAAAGAAATACATGGAGTAAAAAATGACAAATAAGAAAACACACTTAAGAAATAGAGCACACCTGGAAGGCGTGAAAAAAAAAAAGAAAAAGAAAAACCTTAATTGTAAAGTTTAATGAAATCTAATGACACTCGGGTGTGTTTGTGTGCTTCCATATTTACTTGATTCTTTCTCAAGATTACAAAGAAACAAAAAAATAGTTTCAACATGAATTGGTCGTGCACCTCTGCTTTGGGAGGTCAACTGCATGTCTTGGTCCAAAAGTTTGAATCAATTTCCAGTAAGAAGATTGGTAATTTCTGATTAGCAGGGCTATTTTCTAGGTTGTAGTTTAATCTGTTTATATACCCTTTTGTATTAATTGATTGAGTCACTGGAGAGTTTCATTTGTGTAATCCAAAAAGTATCTTGGCTGTATTGTACAGTCAGTAGGAAATGACAAAAAATAGCATCACATCAGCTGAAGATCAGTTCATCTTGCACATTTGAGGAATAATGAAGTTATTGCATGAATATTAATTTTATCCAAAAGGTAAGTAGGTTATATATGTAGGTTGATGTAATGTATTGAATGTATTGTATATTGTATGTAATGTGTATTTTAGTGTGGAGCTTTTCTTTCTGGGCCTTCACTGAAAATGGACTCACTGTGGTACAGTGGAGCATCCCAGTGAACAAATGCAATTTAAATAGATAGATGAATGAATATACTTTCATCATATCTTAAATTGCTTTTGTGATGTTAAGGGTAAAATGTTCAACCATTGTTTTCTTGTCTTTAATATTGCCAACAGCGTTGCATTCTCCTGATAGTATTATCTAAAAGTTGTTACTTCTAAAAGTAGTGATAGTGATCCCCCCCCCCCCCCAAAAAAAATCCATTCAAGCTGGATTATATGAAAAAAAAATAAAAGTGAGATAGCAGAATATTTGTTTCTTGGGGATCTGTATCTGCACTAATTGATGTTATGTTAGCAGATTTCTCTGGCTACTGGCAGTATTTTGTAACCACCTGTTGCACAATGAATCCTATTGGCTTTGTAACATGAGTTTCTCATATAATGATGAAAGTCTTCCTTTTTACATGGTATTTGAATACTTTGAGATTCCATGATAGTACCTTCAGTGCTGCACTGTAATGTGAATCTAAAGAATACAACCTACTTATGGTTGTGATAAGATGGACTGAGATATTATCATAGCTACAGACAGATCATAAACAAGAAAAAGAAAGTTGACTAAAATGGTTACATAAAGTGCTGACCAGCAAGAAAATATACCAGAATTACCCAGGCCTAGACCCCTACTTGTATGTTGAAGAATCTCTCAGAAAGTAAGAAGTGGTTACAAATGACTACTGCCTCTGTTTATGGTGGTTGTAAGTATGAAACTAAAATAGTTGTCCTTGGTAAGGAAAGCAATAACCATTTGTTTATGATTTTGAACAGCAAAGACATCACATTGTCAACAAAGGTTCATAAAGTCAAAGGTATGCTTTCCAAGTAATTCCACATGGCTGAGAGTTTGTGTAGAAGTAGAACTGAACTGGAAGCTAAATGCTTTTTGGCTGTGATATTGGATACAACTTTTGAGAATGCTGTGGACTGCAAGTAGATAAAATTAGTTAATTATTAAGTAAATAAACAAAACTGCTTCCGATTCCTGGAATGCCTGATGGCAAAACTATAAAAGTCTAGTTCTTTGTCCACAAAATGTAACAGGACTCAGACCCTGATGATGGGAAAGACCAAAGACAAAAAAGGGAGTAGCAGTGAGTAGGATAGCTAGACTGAGGTAATGAAAATGAATTGCAAGAATCAATTCTTTGACAGGACTGATATGCCAAAATCCTTGAGGCTGTAAATTCTGGACTTTGCTAACAAATGAAAAGTAAGACTGAATGTAAAAATATTTCAGCAAGGAAATGTATATAACAAAAGATGCATTGGTACAGAAAGGATATACCCTTACAATCACTACTCACAACCTGATGGATAGCCAGATGGCTCACTGATAAGACACAAGAAGTTACAATACATACAGGAATCCACCTCCACAAAGAGGCAATTTGCTAATAGACATCCACAAGGATTGGTGGTGGGGCCTTTCTTTTTCTGTATCTAATTCTTTGAGGTCAAGGTAAATGACAAGTGCCTCTGGTTGAGCTAGTTTGCAGATAACTACAGGCTAAATATGGTAATTGAATACCCTAAAGGCACAGATATGCTTCAAGGGTGCCTGATGCAGACAAATGACTGGTGTTAGTCATGTACTAAAACTCCGTACAAAAAATTGACTAGTACCCTTTGAAATGACAGCCAACCCTAGAAGTTATCAAATTGATAATACAACCCTAAAAGTAGATCCAGTGTTCAGGGAGCTAGGAATGCATGTTGACAATAACCTGACCTTTAACCACCATCTGCTAACTGTGGTGAGAAACTTTCTACACTGCACTACTTGTAAGTGATAGCGTGGTATCCAGGTCCATGAAAGTCAGTGCTATTCTCTATGCTGTTCTCATCAGACCAATCGGAGTATAATGTTCCATTTGGCATGTAAATGACCAAGCACTTGCAACAGTTGGAGCAATCACATAGGTTACTCATCAAACGAATACAGAGAGATCACATAGGTTACTCATCAAACGAATACAGAGAGATCACATAGGTTACTCATCAAACGAATACAGAGAGATCACATAGGTTACTCATCAAACGAATACAGAGAGATCACATAGGTTACTCATCAAACGAATACAGAGAGATCACATAGGTTACTCATAAAACGAATACAGAGAGATCACATAGGTTACTCATAAAACGAATACAGAGAGATCACATAGGTTACTCATAAAACGAATACAGAGAGATCACATAGGTTACTCATAAAACGAATACAGAGAGATCACATAGGTTACTCATAAAACTAATACAGAGAGATCACATAGGTTACTCATAAAACGAATACAGAGAGATCACATAGGTTACTCATAAAACGAATACAGAGAGATCACATAGGTTACTCATAAAACAAATACAGAGAGTAAACAGCAAATGTGGGCTGTCTTAAAGTCCTGTCCCTGTAGTTCATTTCCTACAGGCTGCTGTACAACAGTCTATGCCTGCCCAAAAAGACATCTTTTGATCTCCAACTAATGGATTTGTTGCACATCCCTGAAACAAATAGCATCTGAAATACCCATTCTAAGGGCCTAAACCTCATATGCAATGTAAACGGGTCATGTTGGAGGGACAGGTATGTTTCTCAAAGATCACTCCTTCCCTGGAACATGCTTACCATTCATATGAAGCAAAGCTCAACCCTAATCCTGTTCAAATGCAACTTGAAACGATGGATGGGAAACTGAAATTTTATTCTCGGTTTGTCATCTATGTCCCTAATGGACAGGGACACGCTGTGAACACTTAATGTATACAATACATCATAACCATAAAGTTCTTTAGGTATTGACATGTCAGCAACATTTTGGTAAATTTGGGATAAGCTAGACTTTAGCTCTAGATCTGAGAGCCTAGTAACTACCTATGAACCTAACAAATGTTTAAAGGTTTATCCAGTACTAGGCATACTATTTCAGTTATGGTATGTTAATCAAAAAAGTACCACATATTCTTTAATAGTTAATTTGAGTGCAAGAATTGTTATCAAAACACTAGTGATAAAACACACATTTATGTGACCTGCTGGCTTTTAAGTGGAAAAATGCATTGCCAGTATGTTGGAGGTTCTCTCCCCCTGTGTCGATGCAATCACAGAGGTGGTATATACAGGTGGTGGTGGTGGTGTATGGAGGGGGGACTTGCCCACTTTAACAACACTTTTATGAGTTCTCTTTCTTGAATGCTGTTCACATCGGGGTGGTTTTGGTAATTTCTGTGATGTGATCATGAATGATCCTCACACTTGTCAGTGAGTCCTCTCATTTATACTGAGTTGTAAGCATCTTGTCTTTTTATTTTGGCAACATTATTGGACATTTCCATAAACATATATATGTATGTGTGTGTGTGTATATGTGTGTATGTATGTGTGTATGTATGTATGTGTGTGTATATATATATATATATATATATATATATATATATATATATATATATAATTTGAGAGTTTGCATGCAGTTAAAAATAATACAACCACAGCCTCATGCAAACATGCTGGTTTTGAATGGAAAGCATACTACTGACAGACATTAATTCTGTGGTAAGTATTTTGAATGCATTAAGTAATTTTCAAGTGTTCTTGCTAATTGCATCTAAATGTTTTACTTGGTAATTTTATGTATGTGTAGACAGATTGTCATTGCTCACAGGCTGAAGTTTGTAAATGAATGCTTGGTGATGTTTTAAGTGTTTGTGTGTGTGTGTGTGTGTGTGTGTGTGTGTGTGTGTGTGTGTGTGTGTGTGTGTGTGTGTGTGCAATAAATTATGGAGACTTCAAACCTTTTTTGACTTATACCATTTAACAGTAGATTTATTGGTCCAATTTAGGTTGCTGTATAGACTAACATAGTGAAGATATCTTGGTGTTTGATTTATGGCAAGGGCTGGTCATTATTAATAAATGTCTTGCCATTGCCACAATGCTGCATCATAAGTTCAAAATGTTAAGACCTGCCAACAGATTCTAGGTCAGGGGTTTAGTCCTGATTTCTGGTCACAGTAAATATGGCCTTTGTTTCATGTTTTCCTCTTGTATCTGTGAGTTTTTTCCTCCACAATCTCCACTTCTATGTTCAGCCATTGAATGAAACTTGCATTGAATGGCAATTCCCCAAACATTAAACACTGAACATTGCTTATACTGAACAGGCATATCTCTAAAAATGAAATAATCGAATGGCCATAGTTATAATGGAACCAAAACATACTACTTACTGGTAATTTAACTATAAGAAAACATGCCCTTTCCCCAATTTAGTGCATCCTCAGACTTGCTATATAATTAGTGGGGGGGGGGGGGGTTGGGGGCACCACCCCTCCACAACAGGTGGATTCAGTGGGCATTAGACACTGATGTGTGGTCTGTGTCCCCAACTCCCCCCATTAAACATATATACCAACTCTGAAGTCAAACTAAATTGGGGAAAGGGCAGGTTTTCTTATAGTTAAGTTATCGATATGCAAGTAGTAGATTTTGGTTCTTGTGTGTTGCCCATCTATGGCCATATGATGATTTTATTTTTGGAGATCTGTCTGTTAGGTGAAAGTAATGCTTAATGATCGGGGAATAGCCATTCAATGCAAGGTGCATTTGCTGGCTGAACATAAATCTCAGTCTCCAGTTTCACCTCGCATGCTCCCCCTCCCCCCCAAAAAAATGCAAACCAGCTGCAATGGGTTGTCCATATGTGTTTACCATTGTCATAATGTTCAATGAAATGTTTACAAGTGGGCTAAGAACAAGTTCACCTTACCCAATTAAAATTAATAATCCAGTGTGATGTATTGGGTATTCAATAAACTCATATGTGAAGAAAAATCCTACAGAATTTGCACAACGATTGAAGTTTTTGTTCAGTTCATTTTGCTGGACACTTCTAGCACTTTATAAACTGTTCTTAAGATGCAACATTTCTGTTGAAAAGTTGAAATCCTGTAGCAAAAATCCCTATGTTTTGACTGAATGGATTATTTTTTGTTGTACTGTCTCACTAATCAGTTTTGTACTATGGTTTCCTTTTAGTGCATTCCATCTCTTCATTTTATTGAAAATCCTAGGCTGTGGCTGAAATGGGCCCTACCCTTGTCAACAATCAAGCACATCTACATATATACATAAATACAACATTTGCATTGGCCAAAACTTTCTTCTGGAAACAGCGAGCGGTTCAATAGTATTCTGAGAATGTTTTAACATATTTTGTTTAAGTACAGGAGTGGTTAAGAACCAACTCAGGAAAAGGCTGTGATATGAGAACCTGATTGTTTTGCTGTAACACTGCATGTTGCACAGGTTGTGGGGTACTGTATTTAGATGTTAAATGGCAGAATTCATCTAAGTTTGTGTTCTGTCAAATTTAACTGAAGGAAATTCATGACGGACACTGAATTCAGTCAAATCAGTGGATAGTATGACGTTCTTAGCCATGATGTTATGGATGAGAATAAAAGTGAAAGGAATGATTAAATTAAAGTACTGATAATTAATTAATATGGTTCATAATTCAGTTTATATGAATAACCCAGAAGGTGTTTCAGCTTGTATTTTGTCCTAAATGCAGCAAACTCATTTGAGGACCATTGAGCTATTTAATTCACGTAGCTTATCGAGACAAATTTCCTGTTCAAAGTCAACAATAACCAATCACTGTGGAGAGATGTTACTAGATGAGAATATACAAGTCCATGTTTACAATAGATTGATACCAAATAATCAAATTCCCTTTTCCCAAATTTGCTTGGGGTTAGGGTGTCACATCAACATTAGGCAAGGTGACCAAATTACCTAGAGCTAATATTTGCACCAATTAAATGCTTTGTGGGGAAAAACACACTATGCTTATATTAATTCCATTTGTAAGATATCTTGGAGACCTTCTTGTCCTTGTATGTGAGCTAGACCAGAAAATATTATTTGTGTTTATATAAAATCATTGCATTTAAAACCAATATAAGCAATGACTTTTACAAGAATTTAATAACTGGCATTTACTTTAAATACATTATATCTCATTTGTGAGTGAAACTGTTTGCATTCTCACCAGAGACTGAATCTAAGAAACAGAATTTCTGATCTTTACTCTTAAATGCTTTACTTAGTATTTGCTATTTGCTGGAGTATAAATAGGATTTGGATTTATTATGTCAGTGTGGCTAAATGTATAAATGAATGTTCTTAATATGATTGTTTTATACAATAAGTCAGATTTCATCATTCATTGGCAGTATTTCTAATGACGTTTTTTTTCTTTTTTTGTTCACATTTAATTCTGTATGCAGACCACAATTTATTTTCAGATATTTTTTTTGCAACTGCATGAAAGCATCCTTTAATGCCATTCTATGCTAAAGCGGTGTTTTGAAAATGATTGTAGAATAAGTCTATATGATTATGTTCTTAAATATAATATGAGAGCAGTACAGAAGTTGATAACTGTTCATATGATTATTGCAGATTCCTCTACAGATGGTTGATATCTGCCTGTGAGCGCTATTGCCTGATTTCATTTCCTCGGCTCCATTTTTTATAGAGCGAGTTACACTGCAAAATCACAGTTTATGTAGTTTTTTCAGTATACCGTTGTAGGCTCAACATCCATGAGGAAAATAGAAATGTTCATTGTGTTACTGATTTGATAGAGGACAAATCCCACATATGGAGTTTAAGTGAATATTGCCCTTTGACAAAAAATTAGGTTTTATTTGGTGCCATTTTTGGTTCAGAAGTGGAGTTTGTTGTTTATTACTAAATAGCCCATGTTTATCAAGTCATAGATTAACTTGTTTTCAAGAAGTACAAATATGATTTGAAGCATAAGTAGATACAAATGTAGAGCTCAGAAAGATTGGATTAAATTCTTAATTCCTAAAATGGCTAAAACCATGTCTAGTACTAATGTGTTTATAGTTATTAAATGTCATCTTGTGTTTTCCTTGATGCAATCTAATTTTAACATCTTCTTTAATACAGTTTGCAAAAATGATGAAAGCAATTTGAGCAGTATAGAAAATTTAAATAATGTTTATAATCTAGACATATTTTATTTGCAATTGTAAAACTTCCCTGGAGTAAAAAGAAAAAAAAATAAAGTGGAGTTGTTTTGATATGCCTGTTCTGTTTAATTTAATACCATTTAATTAATTTGTAAGATAAAATCATTGCCCAACTCTTTTTTAAATGTTTAAATGAGGAAGAATTTAACGTCTGTGTATGCTTTGCATGGTATTCCTGTAAGAAATAATATCTGAAACATTCTTCTAATAGTTTAACATTTTTTTTAAGTTCTTGTCCACATTATATGCAACCTAAATCTTTCTAATGAGAAAATGACAGCCAATAAATATATCCCTCCAGTCTGCATTATGAATTTGGTATACCTCCAACATGTAATGGTGATATTTTTATTTATTTTGGCCATTCTGTATAGAGTTAAAGATCTGTATAAGAAAGTAAATATATAAAAATGTTGAGTCCATCATGTATTTCAATAGAATTTAATATCTGGGATTTCTGCTGTTGACTGTGTAAAGAGTTATGGTCCGATATTATATCTTCAAAAATATAATTTAAACTAGTGTTTTATTCTATCAAAATTTTATACAATTTTGAGAGAGTTTTTTTTACCTTAAATTTGTTATATCATGCAAAAATTGAATTAGTTTAAGGGTTTTTAATGACATAAATGTGCAATAAATAAGCATTTGTATTCTGCTTGTATTTTAATATTCTGTAAAAGTAACCATTCTTGAGGATCTAAATCATAATTATTTATAAAAGGTTGAAATATTTTACTTCTAAATCTTTTATAACATTGATACTAGCAGAAAAATCCTTTCATCTCTCAGACATCAAGTTTATGTGGAGACTTTAATAAAGAAAGATTTGGTTATACTACATGTAATGATAGTCTGAAACCAAAGTTTTAACTCTATTTTGCTCAGTATGATATTTCTGAAAGGATTTAAGATGAGACTGATAAAAGAATCACTGGGAGGAAAAATTATACTGTATGTTAGATAATGCCAAAATAATTTACTTTAAGTTGTAATGCTATTATTCCCTGTTAAGTCATCATTACCACTAAGTAGGTTCATTTGAATAATAAGTTGGATTAATCCAATTTAGGATAGTTTTAAAAATAAATTTCCTGATGTAGACTCCTATGTTAAAGCAAATGCCTCCTAAGTTCCAAGGTAAGATACTTACTGCTACCCTATATTCATTGGGAAACCATACGGATTTTAGGAATTATTTACTAGCCCCTTTAGTAAGTGACTTATCAGTATAAAAGGTTAAAGATTGTTATGTTTAAGGAAATAATGTTTTAGGAAAGATAATAATTTTTATTAATTGCAATCTGTCATCAAAGGATATTATATTTTTGTTCCACTTACTTGTTAGACTTGAGATTGTTTAAAATGTTTTTTCTTTTTTTAATTTGTAGTTCTTATTTCTTGGACAGTATTGTAGTATTTCCTAAATATTTGAAGGAAGGAATGTGTTTACCTATATAATGATAATATTTTTTAGATCATTAAAATGTAGACTGAGGTATGACTGAAATTGCCTTATGATGAAATCTAAGCCTTCTAGAGTTGATCCTGAGTTGGGAAGTGTAAGTAGCACATTACCATCAAATAGCATAATTTTGGAAATACAATTTTCCAAAATCTCTATACCTTTGATATTTGTGTTTAAAATTGCTAGAACTTTAATGGCTATCGCAAATACAATTGGCCCAAGGGGACAACCCTGTTTAGTACCCTTAGGGAACTAGATTTAGATGTGAAAGGCCCAAATTTAATGCAAGCTTTGTTATCTTTTATACGTATTTTTAATAAGGGAAATTAATTGAAAAGGAAAATCAAATGAATCTAAAACTTGAAATAATTTCACTTTAAAGAATCAAAATCCTTTTTGATGTCTAGACTAATAAAACATCTTAATTATTTGTTATCTATAAAATCTATAAGTGTTAATCTTTTTATATTGTCATAAGTTTGTCTTTGATATACTAATCCAGTTTTGTCTAAATTAATGGTATGTGATACTGTTTTTAGTCTACCAGAAAGGACCAACATGAAATTTGTATAATCATTGTTTAGAAGTGAGGTGGGTCTATATGAACAGAGTAGATGATTTTTCTTTATATGCATTTTGTTGACAAGATCAGAGTTAGTATAACCAAAAAATATACAGCACTTAAAGAACAGAAAATAAATCATGATGCACAACAAAACAAGATCAAACTTGCTGGAACAATTAAATTTGGACTGTGTTCCAAATATCCCCTTGCTATTTACATTCCAGGTTTTAGTTCATACTCCCTTAGGAAAGGGAGAATTCTACATTAATATGCTTTTCAATATTTGAACAGTGAAGATTTCTATATTTAGTGTTAACAGTTCAGCATTCTGTGCCATGAGAGTCTTTGATTCAATAAAGCAGAAATTAGTATCTCAGAATTTGTTGACATTTTTTTATACAAGACAGATATTGTGGGTCTTCAATCATCCTTGTATTTTTGCATTTTAATCTTGCTTCAAAGTCCAGTAATTACTGTTTTTGTTTCTATGATTCTCTGTATAGAACTGTCATTTTATTTTTCTCACATTTTACGAATTGAGAAAACTGCTGTCTTGCTTTCCAACATTATTTGATGTTCTGTAACTGTGTATTGTTTTATTCCTGCACTCAGGGTAGGATCAGTATAGTTTAATACTGATTTTTTTTTTCAGTGGGTTTAGGGAAATTTCTGCATTGATCACCACTAGTGTGGTTTATTTTTTGTTTCCATGTTTTGTGAAAATACATTTTGATTTACATCGTCAGACGTAGTGATATATATTTTTTCAAAAACACTGCTGTCAGATGTATATTTCTTAAAGTAGCATTTCATTTATAATCATCTTTGAAAAACAATCCCCAAAAGTTGCCTTTTTTTAAATTTATGTCTGCTAGCTATGCATGAGTGCTACAAGTGGCACTTGTACAAGTTTCTATATAGTTTGATAAATTTGAAATTAAGCTTGTGTACTTTCTTTTCTCTATACACACCATCTGCAAGCCTTGATTATTTTAAGAAGATTGACAGTTTTACTAATAGAGAACAAGCCAGACTCTGTAGAACACATGCAATCTTATTGCTTGATATTTTGGCCAAAACAAAAATGCTGTTAATTTTTTTTAGAATTGCCACAGTTGCAATGACTTTACTGTGAAATCATGACTGTAGTAACCTAACAACCAGCTAATGTTTCAGTTTACTAGATACTTTTTGCCGCAATATTATTGAAATATCGGGTGCAGGCTTATCATTTGTGCTTATCTGTGTAACAGTTTTTTGAACTAAGATAATTCCTAAAAACCCAATAATTCATACATTTGTCACTATATGCCAGGGCATTGCTGCAAACTACTATGCACAATCTCCATCCTTTATGTCCATTCATAACAATGTAGTACAAAATTAAACTTCATCTAGATTTATATAATAAGCAGCTGAGAATAGACTAAGACAGTGTTCTGCTGAATACCATTCTAGAGACTAACACTGAGAGCAAATTATACCAATTATATCTGGTAGTAAATCCAAAACCTTCCCCATAGGAGTAGTTATTGACACGATGCTGAAATTTATTTACAACAAGGTTAAACATCTTGTCAAAGATTCTTGGAATTTTTGAAGAATTTCCCTATTGCAATTGATACCAATGATATACTCTTTTGCTCCATTGATGTTGTTGATTTGTTCAGCAGTATCCCTATGGAGGAAGGATTAGAGGCATTCATTAGGAGCTTAAGAAAACACACTGAATTCAGCTGGGATGAAATTTCTATCCTGGCCGAATTAATGAGTATAGTATTGGAATACAACTACATCTACTTTGAGGGGGAAATTTTTCGGCAAACAAAAGGCGTTGCGATGGGTGCTGCTTGCGCACCCATCTTTGCCAATTTGGTAATGCTTGATTGGGAGGAGAATAACATTTTTAATAATGTTAATTTTGATAATGTACTTTATTATTCTCGTTACCTTGATGACATATATATGGTATGGAAAGGTAACAGTAGTACTTTTGAGACATTTATGGAACACATCAATAGTAGTTCTGACTTTCTTAAATTTACTTACATATGCAACACTACTGGAGTACCTTATTTAGATACATATATTTCCATCGATGATGAAGGCTTTAAATCGTCTGTATACAGAAAAGCAACTTTTTCCAACTCGTATTTGGACTATAACAGCTACCACCCTTACAGACTTAAAAGAAATATTTACAAGGGTCAGTGTATTAGGGCCATACGAATGACCTCTAGACATCAGGATACTATTGATGAATTGAATTATGTCACCGGCCTCTTCATTGAGAGGGGCTATGACCATGAAATGTTGAGGGATATATGCTCCTATGTCCTTGAGTTAAGGGGGACGAAATTTTCCCCGCTTTTGGGGTCAAATACAAACTCAGATAGTATTGACCCTGTCACTAATAAAGTTAGTAGACATGTCATGTTAACGTCGAATGATAATAATTTCAATAGGGCATTAATAGTTGAGCATAACCCACATAGTCAATTGTTGAGAAATATAGTTCGGAAAAACTGGTACATTATTTCATCTATACAGGAGGTGGGAAATATTGTGGGACATGAGCCTATGTTTGTTGGGAAAATGGGTAAGAACCTCAAACAATTTTTTGAGCATGCAAGTACTGGCAGACATTTGGACAATTCCCACACCACTAAATGTGGAACTTGTAACCAGTGCAGCTATATATTGGAGTCCAATGTTGTGAGTCTTAATAATGTATGTAAATCTACAATACATTTTTCTAAAGGTAACTGTAGAACTACTATGCTTGTCTATATGGCTATTTGCTCAGTTTGTCAATATTTTTATATTGGGAAGACTGAGAGACAATTGAGGCAGAGGATATACTCTCATTTGTACTCCATTAGAAAGTTGGATACTAAGAATGCCTTATGTAGACACATCTTAAACTTTGGGCCTGAACACTCATTTAAATTTGGCATATTGGAAACCATCAGAAATAATCCTAGGGGTGGAAATCCTAAAAACTTTCTGGCATATAGAGAGCTATGGTGGCAGATTCTAACTGATGCCACCACAGAGCCTGGGCTTAATGATAGTGTCACTATCAAACCCCTACTTATGTTGGACTGATTTATTTTTATTTTTATTTTTATTTTTGTAGGTATTTAGTATTATATTTGTGCACCCACACATATATTGATTAAGTATTTTAATATTTTTACATTTTTGTATTATTTTTTTCTGCTGTGGCCAGTCTATGAAATGTTTCACGTTGATTATTTACTAATATGTTCAACGTAGTTACAGTAATTTAGGCATTATCTTGATGTCAATTTATCAATTAGACTTGTGGCGTTTGGCGCCTTTTTTACTATTTAATGAATGCATTTTTTATAATGAATTGTTCTGATGAAACTCACAGTTGTGTGAGTGAAAGCGCTCAACCTTCGACTTGTGCAATAAAGCGTTTTGGATTTTTACTGTGTGCTCCTGTGATTTAAGCTGTTTTCTGTGAGCTGGCAGCAAGCAGATTGTGTTTTCAGGCTGCTGGACTGGGAGCAAATGTTTATACTACACTCAAAGAATTTTGAATGTTGCAAATAATATATTGACTTTGTAACCATAATTGCATAATACTAGTTCAATTTGTGCCTGTCTTAAAGTGAGTACCTTTAGCAGAAGGGTAAAAAATCTGCAAAAGAAAATAACAGAATTCAGATATTGACAAAAATCCAACTAATAACCACACTAGAAATGTGGAAAAAACAGCAAAAGTCCAGATAAAACTCCACAGATTTATTCCAGACAGTTAAGTGCTTTCTGCCCCAAGTGGGACTTATTCAGAACTGCCATTATTAAAACACAAACCATTTAAATACATCTCAAACTAATCATGTGACATCCAGTGAACCAATCAATTTAATAAAACAAAACCGTTGTCTCAAACTTTGGGCTTAAACAAAAACCTAAATACATAACAGTATGAAAACCTATACCTCTGAATGATAAATGGGTGCACATTAGCACAAAGGACTCTTAATTTATTAGGTATTGAATGTATGTATACATAACACCAACTTTAAAAAAAATATTTAAAAAAATCCATTCTAAATATATACATTTTTTAACTTTAATAAAGGGCTACTAGAGCCAGCCTCACTCAACCCAGGCAGTGCTGTAGCATTTAATTTCAACTGCCAAATAAGTTCCCTAACCAGCAATAATATAGCCCCTTAGGTCTCTCTCTCTATCTGCTTCAGAATTATAAACTTATATCTGTAATTAGGGCAAGAGCATGTATGCATCTGTGCAAAGCATTAGTAGTTTTTGCTTTAACCTCCAGGTCATGTTCTTAAATTCTCTCCTTTAGTTTTCTGGAGGTTTTCCTTATATAAAAGCAGGACAAGAATCACAACAGGCAATGTACACTATCCAACTAGACTAGCAGTTGAAATGCCCTTTAACTTTAAATGTGTACTCTTTTATATAAAAGGCATCTCCCAATAATATTAACTGGCACTGCCTACAACGAGATTTATGAAGCCTGAAAAAGGTGGTGGTCTTTTGTAGTCACGCATACTAACGGATTATGTGAACAGATGAACAGTCTTATTTAGGGACATCTACACTCAAATTTCCAGGAATGAACTCGATATTGCATATTCTAAAATTAATATGTGCTTCTATGATGCGTTAATGCAAGAGCAAATAAATATTGAGGGATATGAGATTATGGAGAATAAATGGTCAGTAGTGGCTGGAATTTTTGGTATACCTAACAATTGATTGGTTCATTGGATGTCACATGATTAGTTTGAGATGTATTTAAATGGCTTCTGTTTTAATAATGGCAGTTCTGAAGAACTCTCACTTGGGGACAAAAACAACTAACTGCCTGGAATAAATCTGTGGAGTTTTATCTAGACATTTGCTGTTTTTTTCACATTTCTGGTGTGGTTATTAGTAGGATTCAGATACTGTCAATGACTGTAGGAATATAGATTGACATTCATATTGTCCATTAAAACACAGCAGTTTGTGTCCCAAAATGCATAAGAATATGAACATATATGGGCCTGCCATTCTAGTTTTATTTCTAGTAGGGTCACGTAATGTTAGAACCTGAATTTAAATATCACTGGTGCTATGGAGGAATAGAAGCCTGACTATATTCCAAATGAGCCAAGTTCAGTTAGAAGCTCTGGCAACTGACAGGGAAGCAGAGGGGGAGGAGCAGGCATGACCATCTCAGATGGGAGTGCAGTAGCAGATAAGATCCCTGGTGCAAGCTGGAAATTTGAGAGGGGTGTGGTTCAGGGAAAAGGAGGTGGGCATTGGCTGAGCTGCTGTGGTGGAGGGGAAATATGCCACGACAAACTCTCACACACCCCTAAAAATACCACAGTTTGCAGAAGATGAGAGAAAAGAGTTGGGTCATAAAGAGAAGAGATTAAAAAGTGTTAATTTTTTTGCCATAAATCTTCCCCAGGTTATATTTGGATTGTATGCTGTTCCAGCCTCAGATTGGGGGTGACTGTGTGAAAGGATAGTAGACCTAGTAATGGCTGAAACCATTGGGGTGTGTTGTAAATGTGAAGCATGGGGAGAAAAAAATCCCACTGAGTTACTTGCCATCACTTGATTTAAACAAATGCAAGCATCTTGGTTAATGTTTCTCCTGAATGCACAGTACTTTTTTGTAGTAGCGCATATCATAAAACATATCTGTGTTGTCCCGTAATTGTGTTTTGGAGGCATATTGCCATGCTAGTTTTGACCAAGAATGTCTCTCCAAGTGCAAGCATTTACAGTTTTAGGACTCAGCAGTTGTGGTCCTATTGTATATTTATGCTGTTTTTTTTTTCCCCTTTGGTATTTGAATAAGGCTACATTTAATTTTCTGAATCCAGTTCTTATGATATGCTGTCATGTTGAAAAGGTACCGTGCTCAACCTGGAATGATCTGGATAGGTTATAATGAGAATTCTTTATGATGCTGCATAGTTCATTTTGATTTTTGGAGTCACATTCTCATGCTACTAAACTTTCTAAATACTGGGTACAGGGGCTGGCAGTAGCACTGATCATGACTACTACTAGGAAAACTAGCCTAGACTATTATATGTTGCTGACCGACAGCTGTCATGCCAGATGCCTGCTCTATAGTATTTATAAAGCTTTGTTGGTTTGATATAAGTTTTGTACAGATGCAGCCAAGAACAGAACGCCGTAGGAGTCCCTTACATGAGTTTGACCTACATAATGACAAAACACTTTTGTTGATTTATTACCATTTTTATTTCATTAGCATGATTCTGTGAGTATTTATCAAAATCTCTGATACATTCATGAAAAAGGGGAGACTTTTGAAATATTTTTTACTATAAGCAACTGATACCGTATGTGGGTCAGTACTGCCAGAATTGTTTGACAGATAACCCCCCCATAAGGGGAAACCCTACAAGTTTCTCAGCTACAAAAGTAACTTTTTTTCCTGTTTGGCAACTTCTTACATAAAGTGGTCAGTGAGTAATTTTATCTGACAGAACTACAGAATTCAACAGAAAGTTTTTATTTACATAAAGCCCAAATTTCTGAAAACTTGAATTATCTGAATATTCATGACATTAAAGTATTAGAGCTACCAAAACAATTATGCCAGATGCTGCAAATACTGATTTAAAAATTGATTTTGGAAACTTTGGGAAATGAGTGAGACTCTAGGCATGCAGGTACAAGTGAAAATGTTGTCCGTGTAAAAAAAAAAATAGGCTCACTAATTTCAGTGCTTGAATTTCTGCTGCCTTGAATTGGTTATTTCATGAAGGTTGCACTCCTAGTATGCTTACTTATGCCGTATTACGTACTTAAAATAATTTTATCTCTATGCTTAAATAACCTCACTTGGATGTGTTGTGTTTTACAGTTTGTGAAGGTATTCAATAAATTAATTCTTCAGGGAAACTTTTAATTTATATAAGCACATTACATAGACGAGGTATATAAAGTAGCTATATAGAAATGTATGTTCATAGGTAGGTACTAGGCTATCTGCCCGAGGGCATTTATAAGCCTAGCCAGAGTGTCAACTTTCGCCGCCCCATTGATTAATTCACTGAGCCTCTGTCAAGAAGAGCCAATGAAGTGATCCCAGGGGTGTATTTTCTGTTACCTATCCACTCGTCAAGGTTTCTCTTGAGCGTTAGTAAGGGTGTCTGCCTAATGTTTCTAAGCATGGGGAGTCTTTGTGACAGGAATCTATCCCTCCAGCATGTTCTATTTATTGTTGTGGCGAGGTTTAGCTCACTAGAGCGAGTGGCTCGCAGTGACTTGGGATTTCTTTAGGTGGAGCATGTCCATCAATTCTGAGTTGGACATAGCTTTGTAAGTCAGGCAGAGATCATCTCTGAGTAGGCGATATGCCACTGAGTACAGCTGGAGTTTTTCCAGTCGGGCTGCATAGGACATATGTTTGAGGTCAGTAATCCTCTTGGTGAGATACTTTTGTGGGAAGTGTCTTGTGAGGTACATCCCAAATTGGGTCATTGTACTCTATGATGGGTCTGATGAGAGCAATGAGTAGAGGGGCACTATAACCTCTTTATTTCTAGATGCGAACCCTTTAGTAATTAGATGGGCTACATAGAAGGATTTCCGAACTACTTTGGCAATATAATTGTCAAAGGAGAGATTACTATCTACCTGGGTCCCTCGGATCTCTTTTATTACCTCTTCTGCATTAAGGGGGCTGCCACCTATGTGGTAATTCATAGGTGTTTTGTTTTTCCCAAATGGGATGACTATGCATTTTTTGGCATTTAGCTCAAGACCATGACTTTGACACCAGGTGTCCATCTCAGTAAGGCCCTTTTGGAGGATGTCCGTGTCATTCGGATCAGCCGGAGAGTCCATTATGGCTCCCAGTTTGCATTAGTTAGCCATAGTCCTTCTGTGTTTGCCTGTACTTCTGAGAAGTATATGCCGAACAGTAGGGGTCCCAGGACCGAGCCTTGTGGGACACCACTTGTGACTTGTTTAAAGTCAGACCTGGAGCCCGCTATTCTTACTGTGTGAGTTCTCTCTGTAAGCCAGTTGGCAACCCATCTTGTGATGTACGGGTTTATGTTCAGGCTGGTGAGTTTTTCTATAATTCCTGAGTGGGGAATGGTGTCAAAAGCCTTGGTGAGGTCAAGGTAGGTTGTGTGAACCACCTTCCCCTCATCTATGGCCTTGGTGACCGTCTCGAAGAAGTCAACCAGGTTTAGTAAGCATGATCTGCCCTTAAAGCCGAACTGGGTTGGGCCAAGTGTTTGGAGGTTCCCAATGTCTTTGTTAATGAGTTCCATGATGATGCGCTCCATAGCCTTGCAGACCAGGCTAGTCAGGCTTATGGGGTGATAGTTACCAGGGTCAATTGTGGCCCCTCCTTTGTGGAGCGGAATAACCATTGCTGTGTACCATTCTATGGGCACGTAGCCTGTGGAGAGGCTGAGGGTTGAACAGTGTGTTTAGGTGGGGAGTTTGTTCGTTTTGTAGTTTGTGCAAGACACAGCCTGGGACACCATCTGGCCCCATTGACGCTGTGCTTTTGGCTTTTGAAAGGGCTGTTTTCACCTGTGCGTCTGTGATTTCTGGGACACTACACTTTTCCGGTATTGTTGTGGGCCCTTTTGGGGGTGAGAGGGGGGTGAAGTTTGCACTGAATCTATCTGCCAGGATGTTGGCAATATCAGTAGGTTCAGTATATTTTGTGCTATTTTGCACTAGCTCAGAGCATATCTGTGAGTTTGCCACTTAGATTCTTGACATAGCTAAGAAGGCTTTGTGGTTATCTTTCGAATCCTTGGCTAGGTTTCTTTCAAAGTTAGCCTTGGAGGATTTTATGAGTGACCTTAGTTTCTTAATGATACTGATCAGGGATGTCTTTCCTCCTTGTGATTTCCTTTTTTTTTTTTTTTTTTTTTCCCTCCTCCTATTGTATAGCCTGTTTATGGCAGGGGGTCCACCAGACTGGTTTTCTTCTCTTAAGGGAGTGAGTCTTGGTTTTGCTAGGGATGGCATGATCCGTGCATCCTTGTAGGTGCTCATAGAGTGCATTTGTAAAGGTTCCTGCATCTTGGACACTGTTATCCGTTAGCGTGGGGGCTGTGAAACTTACCACCTCTGTCTTCTATAGTAAACTTCACCTTACGTAAATGTTTTTCACTGTGGTTTCCTTGGTTGGGGGTGGTGGTGTGGACATCCAGAGTGATTTATTTATTTTATTTATTTATTTATTTATTTCAGTTTGATTACCAGGGAAGTCCACTGGGCCAGAAAGTGCCCATTTTCAGTGGAGGCCCGGGGAGAAAAGCTCCACAAAAAAAACACACACTACACACAATAGGTTACAAAAGAAATTTCAAATACAGAGGTAAAAATACAAGTATGAATTCATGCAAAACAGGTATAGTAAAATAATAAATTGTCATTGTACAAGCAATGAGACAAAGTTGCAGGTTTTTACATTCAGAGCAATAGGAATCAATTGTCAAGAAATAGGCATCAGTGATTACTGGACAGTTGTGTTATATACATGCTAAGAGTTGAGAGAGAAATTGAAAGAACAGAAGGTGATGGAATAAGTTTGAGTAAGGTAAATAGAAAAGGAGAGGACGTAGTGAAGTTTGCATCAGGAGTTTAGTAGGCTCTATGGGGAAATGTATTTGTATTTATGTAGGGTGAAAGCAGGAGCATTTGCGTTTGGAGGATAGAAATGAGAAAAGTTGAGTTTTGAAAGATTCTGGGTAAGGTATTGTCCTAAGTGAGGGAGGAAGAGAGTTCCATTTTTTGCCTACTATGAAAGAGAGAAGGAGTTGGCCTGCAGGGCGTTTGGGTTTATGAATAGCGATGAAATGTTGATGTTCAGATCTCGGGGATCTGGTTGGGATGTAAGGGGGAAGGATGTTAGTTAGAGCTGGGCACTTATTAGGAAAAAATATTAATTTGTGAGCAGTGGTAAGTTGGAGGTAGTCGAGGTAGTTAGGGAGTTCCAGCCAGTTCAATGATTGTAGGGAGAGGCAGTGGTGAGTACAGGTTTTGGATTTGGTTGTGAATTTGGAGATTTTATTGTAGCAAGTTTCAAGTTTAGAGGTGAGGGAAGAAGACAGGTTAGTTAGAAGAGGGGCTCCATATAGTAAGGAAGGAAGGAGATAGGTAGTTACTAAAGATTAGTTTATGGTCTGATCTAACCAGTGACTGGTTGACCTCCGGTGTGGAACACCTGTCGCCCATGTTGGTGATGACCAGGTCCAATATGTTTTTACCTCTGGTAGGGGAGTTTACCAGCTGATCCAGGGCATTTTGAGTTGATAAATTCCAGGAAGCACTGGACCTGGGAGTTTGTTCTTGAGTAGTTTTCTCAGTTAATGGTAGGGTAATTCAATCAGGGTGTTCGGTAGGACCTTCATGTTTTCCAGTGTCTCTAGAAAGGTGGAGTGGTGGTCCTGGGTCATGGAGGGTGATCTGTAGCAGGCCACAATTTGCATTGCAGATTTGCCTGATGTTAGTTGCAACTGGATGATCTCAGAGGTATCATGCTGCGCCACTAACCTGGAGGTGTAGGTATCCTTGATGAATATGGATACACCCCCTCCTTTTGTGTTTTGGTCCATGTTCTGTGGCCGAAATGTGTAGTATGAGTTGGAGCCTGGTAGTACTGGGGTGCTCTGGGGAGCCTTGAACCAGGTTTCCGTTACTGCACAGATATTGACGTCCTCCATACGTCCTCCATACTGAGGAGTGCTTTGAGCGCATGCATTTTGAGCTTTATCCTACCGGCTTTCAGTAGCATAACCCTCATTTTTTATTTATGCTGTTTACGGAGGTGGGTTTGACTTTTGAGCCTTGCCTAAAAAAGGCACTATGGTGGCAGCAAGAGCCTTGGCCAGTATTCAAAAGCCTAGAGGTGACAGGTCCAAGCTGTCTCTTGCGAAGCAACGAGGCTTGTCGAGCATGTCGTCCCAGGCTGACAGACACTGAATCCCCTTTGAATGACACCAGAAGCTTAGCCAGTTGGCTTGTCGATCATGTCGTCCCAGGCTGACAGACACTGAATCCCCTTTGAATGACACCAGAAGCTTAGCCAGTTGTTGAAATTGATCATTTTTGTTTTATACTGTCATTCTTGGTGAGGGCAGGATGCTACTCATGGTCAGGGTCATACCCGCCTGGGCTACATGATCAGAGAGCTCTTCATGTAGTCCAGGGAGGTATGTCTCAGGTCATTCACACCAACATGAACAATGACAGAGTCATATTTGTACTTGTCCTGGAATGACCTGAGTGCTTGTGTTATGTGGTGGATTCTGGCTCCCGACAAGCAGCTAACAGTAACCTTCTCCTTGTCCAGCCTAGTGATTGGGCGTCAGTGTGCCAGACTATAGAGTCGCCTATTACTAGTGTGTTAGGTATGTTATTTCGCCTTAAGGGATGTGATTGTGTGGCACACTGATTGTGTTTTATTTGTTGTCTGGTTTGTGATGGGAGGTGCAGGTTTTTTTGGTGTCTGCTTTGGAGGTCTCTGCTTTTGCAGGTTTTTATTTAGAGCCTCCTAGTATGATTTTGTGTATTTGTGTATTTTTTGCCAGTGCTGATTTAGTATGTCTATGTGAGACTGGAGGTGTGCAAGTGTTGACCTTCTCCTCTTGACTGCCTGTTCCAGTTTAGCTATATAATTACATCTCTCACATATGTTAATGTTTTGTGGTAGGAGGAGAGGGTTGTCTGTGTGCATGCAGCAGTTGTAACATTGCCTCAGGATACCCAGGTTCGCCAGCTGGACTGGAGAGTATACCTGAAATTGCCCTTTGGTCATGCCTGAATAGTAGGGTGAGCTGCTTAGTCGCTTGGTTGGTGAGGGGTGAATAATGAGCCTGCTGGGCAATCAAGTGTCTGGGTATATTAGTGCTTGCTATTAGGTCTGAGCAAGTGCTGGACTATAGGATGCTTTTTAAGTGCTAAGGTTGAGAGTTAAACTACTTTCAAGAGAAAAACTGAAGAGGAGACTTGGTGGAGCCAGGAATAATTTAGCCCTAGCTAACCGGCGCTGCCTGGACTTGCAAAAGCATTTTTACAGCAGGGAAATGAAAGCGATAAAAAATAGCCCAAAATGGCCTATAAACTACTAACTTCTGGGCTGGAACCACTCCTCCAGGGACATATGGTTGCTCAAAGCTCCCTCTCTCACAGGTGAACAGAGAAACCTCCCTCTGTCCAAGTAAGGTATGGGCAACTCTGACACTTGTAACACAGCCCTGAATTCAGCACTAGCCTGAAAACTGGACTATACTAGCTTAGAAAGGTGGGAAACAAGGAAAAACATATATTTTTTGAAAAGATAAGGCAAAACAACTTAAAACAGCTTTAAATGACTAAAAACAGTAAAAAATACACTTAAAACAGCTTTAGATGTCTACAAGCAATCAGAAAAGGCTTTTAAACAAATTACCCAATTAATCAGTAAAAAAATCTCAAAGCTGAGCCCTGTTCCTGTAGTCTTCAATCAGACAAGTTCTAACTGCACACTCCTGCCACTAGGGTGCAGGGAGCCTTCTCCAAAAAAGGCGGCCTGGATTAGTGCTCAAGTTGTACAAACAAAGCTAGATTCAGCAGGTCTGAATCTTGTTTATGCGACAGCAAACAAGGCACACCAATTTCAGTAAGAAACAGTTCAAATATGCAGGCACTATAACCCTCTAACCAGAAATTCCCAGCTCAGAAGGGCAGAGTCCACCCTCTCCTCCCAGAAGAGTGCAGACCACAAACCGCCTTAATGTAAAATGGCTGGTCTGAAGCCCAAGTACTTAAACCAGAACTAATACACTTTTAGAATAACAGACACTGAGCCTTCAATCAGCAGTTCCCAACTTAGAAGGATGTAAGCTACTTGCCCTGCCACAAGAGTGCAGACCACAACCTTCTTAATGTAAAACAACTGGTCTGAAGCCCAAGTGCTTAATCCAAAAGACTTGGAATGATAGCTACACTTTAATCAGGTTACTACTAAGCAGTAATAAATACAATTGAATACTTTTAAGAAGGCCTGGATTACTGCTCAAGTTATACAAATAAATCTAGATTCAGCAGGCCTGGATCTAGTCTATGCTACAGCAAACAAGGCGCACCAATTTCAGTAAGAAACGGTTCAAATATGCAGGCACTATAAGCCTTTAACTAGAAATTCCCAGCTCAGAAGGGCAGAGTCCAGCCTCTCCTCCCACAAGAGTGCAAACCACAATAAAGAAGGAAAAACATTTTAATTAGGTGCATTTTTGATTTTGCTACAAGTTTCCCTGTCATTGTGGTTGTTTTTATTGTGAACACATGTAAAGTATAAATTCAAGGTACAGAGGCAGATGTCTACTTTCACTTGCTTTTGTCTGGTCTTAATTTCTTAACAGTTGTGTCTAAGCATCTGTCTTTTCTGTATTTCTATTTGGATTGCTGTATGGTAATGGAAACCCAGTTACCAATTAAAAAGTAGTGCTATGGTGTTTTCACAGAATAAATACCTGCTGCTTATTTTCAGGAACAAATAAGAACAGTTGATTGAGATTCATAATTGACAGTCCATACTGTACAAAACTTTGGTAGGGAAAAGTGCATCAAAATGCCAACAAGTAATTGAGATGTAATGCACAGTAATGTTAGAACATCAGGCAGGCAGCTGTTGTAAGGCTCATGTATAAATGAAACTGTCATTATGAATAAAAGCAGTAATGCAATATACAAACAGAAATATGTACTAATGATGGTTTCCTTAACATTTTCAATACAGTTACAGGGTTGCACTAATGAGGAAGAAGCCATTTGGTTCTCAGAGCTGACCGTATGTAGACGGCTAAACCTATTACCAAAGAAATTTAGTTTTCTAGCCTTAAGGATAGTAAATGTCTTCCTTATGGATGAACAAACCAAAAAAGGAAAGCCAGTTGTCCAGGAATGACAACAGCATATGTTGTGCTCAGCCTGTTGTCATAAATACTAATGCAAGATCCTAATTAAAGATCACCTTGCATTCTTATTAAAAAGAAAAGAAAACTGGATTCAAGCTGGTAATGCTTTTTTAACCCATGGTTTAAGTAAAAACAAAAGATGAGTCTTGGCAGAGCTTCGTCAGATCTAATTCATACACAAGTAAGAAGTAATGCATGCTTTTTTTCCTCAAAACAAACCATGTAAATTACAGTGATTGCAGCCCCCCAAACATCTCCAGCGCCCAAGTGAGAACTGCTCTCTCCAAAGCAAGAAACACAGCATCCATGGGACCTGATGGTGTCCCCGGCTGTGTGCTCCATGAACTCAATGAGGAATTAAACCCACAGCTAGGACAGCTGTTTAATCAAAGTCTTACCTCTGGATACGTACCCAGGGAGTGGCGCACTGCAACTGTGGTACCACTTCACAAAGGCGGTGCCTCCACCGACCCTGGAAATTACCGGCCCATTAGCTTGACAAGCCTTATCTGCAAAGCCATGGAGAGGATCATAATGGACCTCATAAATAAAGACATAGGGAATTTGCAGACTTTGGATCCAACCCAGTTTGGCTTTGTCAAAGGCAGATCATGCCTTTTAAACTTGGTTGACTTTTTCGAAACAGTCACCAAAGCCATTGATGAGGGAAAGGCAGTCCATACAGCCTACCTCGATCTGGCTAAGGCCTTCGATACAATACCCCACTCGGGTATTATTGAAAAACTCATCGGCTTAAATGTCAACCCATACATCACAAGATGGGTTGCAAACTGGCTGAGTGACAGAACCCACAGGGTCAGAGTTGCTGGCGCCATGTCAGACTCAAAGCCTGTCACAAGTGGTGTCCCACAGGGCTCAGTCCTGGGCCCACTCTTGTTTGGCATCTACTTTTCCGAAGTACAAGCAAACACAGGAGGGTTATGGCTGACAAAGTTTGCAGATGACTGCAAACTGGGCGCCATAGTAGAAAACACATCTGATACAGATATCCTTCAGAAGGGTCTCACAGAAACGGATAACTGGTGCCAGAGCCACGGCCTAAAGTTAAATGCCAAAAAATGCATAGTCATACCCTTCGGGAAAAACAAGGTTACCCCTAGCTACCAAATAGGTGGCAATCCACTGAGCACAGAAGAAGTTATCAGGGACCTGGGGACCCAGGTTGATAGTAGTCTGTCATTCGACACCCATGTAGCTAAAGTAGTTAGGAAGACCTTCTACATTGCCCACCTTATCATGAAGGGATTCTCATCTAGATCAAGGGAGGTCATAGTCTCCCTTTACTCATCACTCATCAGACCAATGATTGAGTACAATGCCCCATTCCGAATGTATCTGACCCGACACTTGCAGCAGCTGGAGAGGCCACAAAAGTTCCTCACCAAAAGGATAAAGGGTCTCAAAAATCTGTCCTATGCTGCCCGACTGAAAGAACTCCAGCTCTATTCAGTCGCTTACCGCTTGCTCAGAGGTGACCTTTGCCTAACATACAAGGCCATGTCAAACCCAGATTTGATGAATATGCTTCACCTCAAAAAATCTAGATCCATCAGAGCCACAAGGGCAGGAGACTTAAACCTTGACACGGCTATTAATAGGACGTGCTGGAGGGATAGATTCATCACCCAAAGACTCCCTATGCTGTGGAACAAAATCCCGGTACATGTGAGGCAGAGCACCTCGCTGGCCTTGTTCAAGAGAAATCTTGACCAATAGATGGGAGATCACAGATATACCCCAGGGATAACCTCAGTGTCACTGCTCGACAGAGGCACAGCAAAATAATGGGTATAGTTCCCCATACTAAAGGGGTGGCGTAAGCCACAAAACGATGGGCTAGGCTTGTAAATGCCCTCGGGCAGATAGCCTAGTATGAACCTATGAACCTATGAACCTATGAAGGCAATAATCCAAGAGCACGTAAACAGGTCACATTCAGTGACACTGACTGGAACAGTGGTACATACCTAGTTTGCATTTTATTGCGACTGGTGCTGTCTAAGTATAAAACCACTATGTATCTGACTATTGATCTCTGTGATTGTTCATAACAATGTAACATCTAGACCTGTATTTATGTTATACTAATATAGTAAATTATGATCAAACAGATGGCAGCGGGATTCACTTCTGTATAAAATCCTGTGATGCTAGAGGGGAGGAATATGGGGGTTATCTGATCTCAAAGAATTGTGCTAAGGGCAGAAGTGTAATTAGAACTTGGCAACTATATATGTCTAGGAAGTATTTGGGGAAAAAAGAATAAAGTTAATTACCCTTGGGGTTTGTATCAAAACAAGCTAAAAGAAAAATATAAGTGTAAAGCTGTGTGTGTGTGTGTGTGTGTGTGTGTGTGTGTGTGTGTGTGTGTGTGTGTGTAAATTTTATTTATTTAGTTTTTTTTTATAGACATTTGATTAACTGGATAGTCCAACTCGGTAGAAGCCCATTTTCAGTGGAGACCCAGGGAAAAAAGCTCCAAATTATTATAAAACATTTTAAGAACCATAATTTTACAATCTTCAAAAATAAAACAAAAACATCTGCAGTAAATAATTATAACAAATTAGAAATGAACCCAGCCACTGGGGATGCACAAGCCAGTGCATTTCTTTGTGCCGGTCCCAAGCCCGGATAAATGGGGAGGGTTGCGTCAAGAAGGGCATCCGGCATAAAATTTAGCCAAATCATACATGCAGACAACAATACAGAAATACATACCAGATTGGTCCAGGCCTGGGTTAGCAACGACCACCACCAGTACTGTTGGCCAACAGGGTGCTGGCGGAAATTGAGCTACTGTTTGAGGAAGGAGGAGAAGAGTGGGAAGGCATGCCCGAAGGAAGGTAAAGGCTAAGACTGTGATAAGTGAGGGTTGGAACTTTGAATGTTGGCAGTATGACTGGTATAGGGAGAGAGCTAGCTGATATGATGGACTGAAGGAAGGTTGGTAAATTGTGTGTGCAAGAGACCAGATGGAAGGGGAGCAAGCCTAGGTGTATCGGAGGCTGTTTCAAATTGTTTTATCAATGGTGTGGATGGGAGGAGAAATAGCATAGGCATTATCCTGAAGGAACAGTATGCTAAGAGTGTTTTGGAGGTGAAAAGAGTGTCAGAGTGATGTTTATGAAGCTGGAAATTAATGGTGTAATGATGAATGTTGTTAGTGCATATGCTTCACAAGTTGAGTGTGCGATGGTTGAGAGAGAAAAATTTTCGAGTGAGTTGGATGAAGTGGCGATGACTGTACCCAAGGGTGAGACTGGTGATTGGAGCAGATTTCAATGGGCATGTTAGTGAAGGGAACAGAGGGGATGAGGAAGTGATGGGTAGGTATGGTGTTAAGCAAAAGAATGCAGAAGGTCAGATGGTAGTGGATTTTGCGAAAAGGATGGACATGACTGTGATGAATATGTATTTTAACAAGAGGGAGGAGCATAAGGTGACATACAAGAGTGGAGGAAGATGCACACGGGTGGATTATATCTTGTGTAGAAGGGCCAGTATGAAGGTGATTGGAGACTGTAAAGTGGTGGCAGGGGAAAGTGTAGTTAGGCAGCATAGTATGGTGGTTTGTAGGATGACATTGGTGATCAAGAAGAGGAGGATGAGTGTGAGGGCAGCACCAAGGATCAAATGATGGAAATTGAAAAAGGGTAATTGTGAGGTGATGTTCAAGGAAGAGTTAAGGCAGGCACTGGGTGGCAGTGAAGATATACTGAATAGCTGGGTAACTACAGAAGAGCTACTAAGAGAGATGGCTAGAAAGGTGCTTGGTGTGACATCTGGAAAGAGGAAGAAGGACAAGGAGACATGGTGATGGAATGAAGAAGTACAGGAGAGTATACAGAGGTTGGCGAAGAAGTGGGATTGTCAGAGATGAAGAAAGTAGACAAGAGTATAAGGAGATGAGGTGCATGGCAGAGAGAGAGGTGGCGAAGGATAAGGCATATAGAGAGTTGTATGAGAGATTGGACACTAAAGGGGGAGAAAAGGACCTGTACCGATTGGCTAGACAGAGGGACCAAGCTAGTAAAGATGTGCAGCAGGTAAGGGTGATAAAGGATAATGAGGGAAATGTACTCACAAGAGAGGAGAGTTTGTTGAGCAGATGGAAAGAGTACTTTGAGGAGTTGATGAATGAAGAGAATGAGAGGGAGATTTTGGTCCACTTGACATACCTGTGGAAGCATGGAGGTGTTTAGGTGAAATGGCAGTAGTTTTTAACTAGATTGTTTAATGAAATCTTGGAAAGTGAGAGGATGCCTGAGGAATGGAGAAAGTGTTTTGGTACCGATTTTTAAGAATAAGGGTGATGTGCAGAGCTGAAGTAACTACAGAGGGATTAAACTGATCAGTCACAGCATGAAGTTATGGGAAAGAGTAGTGGAAGCTAGGTTAAGAAGGGGGGGGGTGATGATTAGTGATCAGCAGTATGGTTTCATGCCAGGAAAGAGTACTACAGATGCAATGTTTGCTCTGAGAGTGTTGATGGAGAAGTGCAGAGAAGGTCAGAAGGAGTTGCATTGTGTCTTTGTGGATTTAGACAAAGCATATGACAGGGTGCCTAGAGAGGAGTTGTGGTATTGTATGAGGAAGTCGGGAGTGTCGGAGAAGTATCTAAGAGTAGTACAGGATATGTATGAGGGTAGTGTGACAGAGGTGAGGTCTGCGGTGGGAGTGACGGATGCATTTAAGGTGGAGGTGGGATTACATCAAGGATCAGCTGTGCCTTTTCTTATTTGCAATGGTGATGGACAGGATGACAGACTAGATCAGACAGGAATCCCCATGGACTATGATGTTTTCAGATGACATTGTGATCTGTAGTGAGAGTAGGGAACAGGTGGAGGAGACCCTGGAGAGGTGGAGATATGCTCTAGAGAGAAGAGGAATGAAGGTCAGCAGGACTAAGACAAAATATGTGTGTGTGAATAAGAGGGAGGATAGAGGAATGGTGAGGATGCAGGGTGTAGAGGTGGCGAAGGTGGATGAGTTTAAGTATTTGGGATCAACAGTTCAGAGTAATGGTAAGTGTGGAAGGGAGGTGAAGAAGAGAGTACAGACAGGATGGAGTGGGTGGAGAGGAGTGATTTGTGACAGACTAGTAACAGTAAGAGTGAAAGGGAAGGTCTACAAGAGGGTAGTGAGACAAGCTATGTTATATGGATTGGAGACAGTGGCATTGACAAAAAGGCAGGAGTCGGAGCTTGACGTGGCAGAGTTGAAGATGGTAAGATTTGCACTGGGTATGACTAGGATGGACAGTATTAGGAATATGTATATTAGAGGGTCAGCCCAGGTTGGAAGGTTTGGAGACAAAGCCAGAGAGGCAAGATTATGTTGGTTTGGGCATGTGCTGAGGAGGGATGCAGAATACATTGGGGAAAAAGATGCTAAGGATGAAGCTGTCAAGTAACCGGCAAAGAGGGAGGCCTAACATAAGGTTTATGGATGTGGTGAGCGAGGACATGCAGGTGGTTGGTGTGACAGAGTAAGATGCAGAGGACAGGAAGGAATAGAAACAGTTGATCTTCTGTGGCGACCCCTAATGGGAGCAGCCGAAAGAAGAAGAAATAATATAACAACATTGGTAAAGAATGGATAAAAGGATTATGGCAAGAGTTTGTAGAGAAATTAAAGGTAAGTTGGTACAATACAAATAGGAACTGTAATATGAAGTGAGGGGAAAAACATGATTATAGTACATTTAAAGAGAAAGTCAGGGAAGAGAATTGGCCAAGGAAGTAAGTGAAGAAGAGAGAGAAAGTAAGGAGGTAGAAGGAATGAAAAGGTACTTTTTCACATTTAGGGAGATGGTTTATCCTGGTTTTGAGCAGGAACAGTGCCAGACTTTTAGCTAGGCAGTCTTTTGGAGTGGTTTGGGAAGATGAGAGGGAGTGTACAGATGTCATGGATACAGGTAAGCGAGTTCCAGGCCTTAGCTGCATTGCAAGAGTGCAAACAACGCCCAGCAGATTTGCTAGGCTTATAAACAGGATTTTTTGGTCACTGGATTGCAATGACTGACTGGGAACATAGTTGTGCAGAATGTATTTTAGTGCTGGACAAGGCAGATGTATGCTGGACAATTCTAGAGGTAGTTAGAAGTTGGGTATATGTTAGTTGATAAGGCAGCTGCTAGTATCTGAGCACATGGGGAGAGCCTTACAAAATGACAAAAGTCAAGAAGAATAAAAACAAATGTTAACTGCATGTGTGAATACTTAAACACAAACCCACAAATATCTACGTATGATATCTGTGTGTGTGTACACACAAACACCAAACACACACACACGGATACATATACATGCATATATATATATATATATATATATATATATATATATATATATATATATATATATATATATATATATATATATATATATATGACACACATATACATACATACACACACGTATACATACATATGCACATACATACGTATATACACACACATATACATACGTATATACACACACATACATACATATGCGCACACACACACACATATACATACATATGCGCACACACACACATATACATACATATGCGCACATACGTACATACATATGCGCACATACACACACATATACATACATATACAGATATATGTAACACCTAGTCCTGTATTTGTTGTACTACTAGAGTAAATGATGATCAAACAGGTGGCAGCGGGATTCGCGTCTGAATGAAATCCTGTGATGCTAGAGGGGGGCGAGTATGCTAGTTATCTGAACTGTGCTAAGGGCAGGTGTATAATTAGAGCCTGGCAACTGCAAAACATTATATATAAACTTACATGCATGCACATATACATAAATATATACACATTCAACCAAATCCACACACAAATACAAATATACCCACATATACACACATACAGAGAACTTGTATGCACATATATGTATGTGTTCATATATACACATGCATACATGTACACATACACAAATACACACAAACATACACAAATGCACAAGGATACATACATATATTAAACATACAAAAATACTACATAGAACGGTGACAGTAATACATGAAGGAAGTTGTGCTAAGTGAAATCATGTGCCTCAGTTTTTGCTTACCAAATTATTATTGTAAAGTGCTTCCATCCATTTGTGTTAATGAAGTGAAGGGCTTCCTCAGATTATTATGCTTGCCTGTACTAATGTGGTAGTTCATACTACTGATTATATAAACCAAAATGTAAAAATATGAACAGTTCAAGTTGACATAATAATTGTCAGATAATTAAGAATTATAAAAGAAAAAAACATGTAAAAATCGAGTCTTACAAACTATATATTAATTATATGTATAATATTTAAACTTCTAGAACATCTAGTACTAAAGATGAAAGTGAAAATCATCATCTATAGCCACAAAAAGGAGAAAAAAATTTAAGAAAATGTTATGGTCCAGTTTCTTTAACTCAAATATCCTCCTTAATGGAGCATGGCTGACTGAGTCAGGCTTTCCAATAGTTTTAAACTGAATATGCCATTCAATTTATTTATTTTTTTCCTTTAGCCTGGGGGGGGGTGTGCAGGGAAGGTTCCCACCTGCAAATCTGTGGGTGCAGTATTTCCGTTTTCTACTCTGCTTCTAATGTTCCTTCCTTTGTGATAAAGGATGGTTGTAGCTCCAGAATATAACTGTGATAAATAAAGGATGGTTGTAGCTCCAGAATATGACTGTGATAAATAAAGGATGGTTGTAGCTCCAGAATATGACTGAGTAGTTTCCTCCAATGCTCCATTTTTCGACTATTTTTTTTATTATGTGTGTATCTTTGGAATGAGGACCATGATCCTTTTATACTAGTCATTTTCTTCACTGATATTTGGTTTTGTGGCTTGCAATGGTTTCCTTCTAGGGGTCACGAGAGCTGGATCATTCATTTTGTTTTAGGAGTTTAATGGGTCCCAGTATGTTACACACCAAATTTTCATTGTATCCCCTTACCAGAAAGCCTTGCTGCAGCTGATCTAGTGTGTGTGTGTGTGTGTGTGTGTGTGTGTGTGTGTGTGTGTGTGTGTGTGTGTGTGGAAAACAGAGCAAAAAGGCGAAATAGTGAATCGGGTGTGTGCGTGGAGAGTGTGTGTGGAGAAAAGAGCAAAAAGGCGAAATAGCGAATCTGCTTTTCAGCGAATACTTTCCCTGGAACAGAATTTGCTTGGCTGCTTTTGTTTGTTTGCTATTTTCGGCACAATCTTGGAATATTTAAGTAGGGAGGGTGTGGGGGGCACAGCCCCCCATGTCTGGTGGTGTGGGGTTGAACCCCCCCCCCCACATTATGTAATGTTTTAAAGTTTTTTTTTTTTTTTTATTTTGGAACAGCAATTTTTTTTCCCTTGGAAAAAAAATCACTGTTCTGAGGTTTCGACATTGTAAGCTTTCACTTACATGTGGTCAATTAATTATCGTTAGCTTTTGTAAGTGTGCGATAATATAATATAGACCCGTATAATTATATACATACTGGGCAAAAAGGAGAAATTTCCACATTTTTGTGACATTTTAGGATGCCAAAAATTGTGGTATCCTACAGTGGGGGGGACAGTCAGAAAACTAAGCAAATCATTGTGTAGAAGTCCCTCTGAGTTAAGATTACCAATGATGTCCATGACCTTGTAAGCTTTTCTGATTTGTTCAGTATTTACTCTACTGTAGAACTTCTGATTCATTAACAATCCTTCATTGTTCTGATTGTATTTCTCACTGTCTGTAATGAAGATGTCACCACCCTTGTCTGCTTTCATAATCCTTTTGTCTTCACCAAATTATTTTGGAGCCGACGGTTCTTGTGTGGGGGTATAACATTTCCTCTTGCAAGGTTTAGCTAGAATTCTACATCTATCATCTTTGCTTTTCTTTTCATACACCCAAATGGCGGGGTGAAGCATTTGTTGTTCTTTGCCTGCTCTTCCTTCCTTAGATCATTGCCTTCTCCAGGTTGTCTGTCTGTATTTTATCTCTTATGAAAAAATATTTTAAAATTTAGTTTTGTACAAAACAGCATACGGTCAGTTTTGTACAAAACAGCATAAGGTCAATGATTGTAGTGACAAGGTTGCTTCCACTACATGGAATAAAAGTAAGTCCTTTTTCTGGTTTACCATCGAAATGAAGGTTTTGTGAAAACAGGAATATTGAACGTCAGTTGGCTGATTTTCGATTATGCGAGTGTCCTTTGTAGTGAATGCCACTGTGCATTCACTTATACATGGTCGATGTTACGAATAGAGATTGCGTTACAGTGTGGATCAAGACATTTATCCTTTTTTTCACTGTAGTGCAATCTCAGAAATGGAATATATAGTTTGCAGGGGGTGTGGGGGGGGGGCACAAAAATGTAAATTCCATTGTTGTGCAATACTGAACTGCATTTGTTTTGTAATGCTGGAAAGCAAGCAGGTAAGTTGTAGCAGGTAAGAATTTAATGTCTGACATCAAAAACTGCCAAATTCAAACTCTCTGGTATTGTGATTCGACAATGTCCGCCAATTAATATGCAGAACATTGGTGTTTTTAACTCATGATTTTGACTGGATTTTGTTCTGACGTTCGCAATTTTGATAGTAAACCCCTTTTTCTAGTACTTTGATTTCTGCATCTATTAATGGTGTCCTGGAATGGTTCCAGATTTTGTTCTTGCACATGTTTGGGAAGGGCTGGTCTGATCCTGGCTGTTGGGTGATATCATCTTCTGTTTGTACCCTGAAAATGCCACATTTCTCTATCTGGATGACATTTAGTCCTTGTGGCAGTAGGTTCCTCTGTAAGTATTTGTCTTGTTCTGTTAAGTATTTGTCTTGTTGTGTCGCTAAGTATTTCTCTTGTTGTGTTTGCGTGTTTGCTGTCGAAACTATACAGTGATGCTCTCCTCATTTGTTGATTCTGTGGAGTTTTGTCTGGTAGTGGTGCTCTGCTGACTATTGGAAAATTCTGCAGTGGGTTGTAAAAGTCATATTCTCAGTTTACTTGTGTGTCTGAAGAAGAGTTTCTCAGTTAAGGATGGTAGTTTGTGTTGGTTCAACTTTTACTGTAGCTAGTTTTTGAGTCTTCAAAGTCTGCATGATGTTGGGTGCCATTAATGTTGGAAAGGCAGACCTTGCCTGTTATCTTCTCTCTGTTTCTGTTAGAATTTTGTGGATGTAGTCTTCTTTTTGTCTTGTCAGCTTCCTAAGTTTCCTGGTTTTGATGTTTTGCTCAAGTTTGTCCTGCAGACCAGGAAAGCCACCACCAGAAAATCAAATGTTAAAAAGTTTGTCTGGTGGTTTTCTCACCAATCGAGATCACCTCTCTGTGGAGGTTCCTCTGATCCTTTCTTATCTGGTGATCTGCTCCATGCTGGGTTGGCATGTTCTTCAGTTAAAGCATACCTCCGAGAAATTTCTGCTCATCTTCCCTTGAATCCTCCTCTCACCTCTAGGTTTGAGGTCAAGCAATTTCTTAAAAGCATTCTTCATATCAGGCCTCCCAGAAAGCCTATTCCATCTTCTTGGGACCTCAGTTTTTTTGACTCAAGCTCCTTTTGAATCTGCTTCTTCAGCTTCCTTGCAACATTGTACTTGGAAAACTGTTCCTTTGGCTCTTACTTCAGCTAAGACAATGTCTGATAGCCCCCCCCCCCCCTTTTTCTGTTCTTGTTGCCAAGCAAACAATCTCATCCTAGATTTCTAATACCATTTTTTTTTGTTTCTTTCATGGCAAAATTCATTCATCTGTATTCACACATTCTACTAGGGAGGTTGCTGCTCTGGTGCATTTTAAGGGTTTGGATACCAATTCCATCTTCAAGGCTGCTACTTGGACTTCTCTTCATACTTTCACTAAACATTACAAATTGGATGTTTCCACAACTAGGGCAGGTTTTGCCAGGGCTATTATGTATGAGTTTGTAGACGTCTTAGAAAAGAATCCAGTTAGGCATGCCATCCTCCTAGGAAATCACCATTGATCGAGATTGGAGTTGAGGGGGACATTTTGGTCCATTGTGGTCAAATGGACTAGGGAGAAACATTTGGGATTAATGGGTTTCCACCTGTGTGTGGGTTTGAGAGAGAGAGGGATAAGAATCTGGAAGAGTTAAAGGATATGATGCATGATATTAAACAGGTAGTAAGGGTGATGGTGTTGCATTGGTGATCTATCTGTTAAAATGTGCACAGATTAAATCACTGCATTAAAATTGATGATGACCTGGTCCCATGGGGTGTATGTTATGCCTCTAACTGCTGACCTTTCACTGTTCTTCACTACTTCTGTCACTGCATTTTCCCCCTATTGCATGCATCTCCTATAGTTCAGGAATATATCTCCCTTTTTGCATCCCCCATATCATTTTTAGTCTGTTATCATTTTTCCCCTCCATTTTTACAAATACTTTTTTCTCATGTTTCAATGCCATTTGCATTTGAAAATGGGCATTCTCATATATCTGCTCCCTGATCTGCAGTGACCCTCACTGTTTTTTGGCTTAATGTCTTTGCTACTGAATCTGCATCTGGACACTTAGCTGACCCTGCCACTAAACCTAGAGTTTCCTAGTCCAACCTCCTTTTGGACCCTGTTATTCCAGAACTGTGTGACCAGCATCCTCAACTTGTCTGCACATCCTGTCTCTGACATATATTTGCTTCTCCCTCATTTTATTGACCATATATCCTCCCCAGTTTTCTTCACATAATATTTCACATGCATCTTTCTAGCTATTGCATATGCATTTATTCTTCCCCTTCATGAACAAACTTCTCAACAGTTCTTAATTTTTTAAATGAAGGGTCTTATCTTTTCTACCCTAAGGCATCACCCTTGTGCATCCTGTTTTTCCCTTGTGTCTGCCCTCACCCAACCTACCTTCTGACCCTGCTTTGTGAAAATATAAGCGGTTACTCTATTTCCATATCTGTTTTTATTTTTCCTAACATTTTAACTCAAGTTCCCATCCCTTTTTTGTCTGCAGCCCTGCTTTCATTGCTGCTTTCCAATGACTTGGGCACATTTAAAATAGTATAACTGCGATGACCGATTTCTTTGAATTCACATACACCATGGGCATGGAGGAAATTAATTACCTTGATGTTGAGATTAGCAAGGATAAAGATAATAATCGATTTAAATATACAGTATACAGGAATCCCACACACTCAAACAGCCTCTTGCATTATACCAGTAGCCACCCTTACCATCAAAAAAGAGCTGTGGTCAAAGGGTAGCTCGTAAGACATATCATGTTCATTGTATATAATTTGTCCTCATATGTTTTGAATGCTGAGGAGTTATATGTGTTGAACAAGGGTTTGTCATTTGTCCCGAGCAGGACTTGCAATTATCAAGATGTAGTCATGGATCTCATGCTTTTTTGCAGGGGAGTGGCTCTTAGAAATATGTTTGGCAGTGTTGTTAATAGTAGTTCCACACTTACAGCCTAGCACGTTTGTTCCTCCATTGACACCATCTTTACAACTGTTTATTAATGCCTGTGAAAGGGACCTTATGGCATACTTTCATAATGGTAGTACTCAGAAATATTATAATTTAACTGCATTACAGCGACAAGCCCTCCAAAATTTATGTGATAATAGAGATATTACCATTAAGATGGCTGATAAAGGAGGGGCCATAGTTGTGATGGATACATTGGTATATCACAACAAACTAAGCCAGTTACTATCTGACACACACACCTATAGATTAATGAACCCTTTAATGGTGAAACATATGATAGAGAAAGTCCACAAGACCTTGGAAGAACTCTTGGATGACATGGTCATAAGTGAAGTTATACAATTTTCTTAGAATGGAAGGGGTTGCTATACCACTCTTCAAAGGCCTGCCTAAGATACATAAATCTTTGACAGACCCCCCCCCCCCCTGATACGACCCATAGTATCAGGTAGAAAATGGGTCACAGAAAATGCCTCTATATGGTTAGAAACCACACTTAGGCCATATGTTAATAAAATGGAAAACATATTAACAGACACAGGAGATTTTTTGAAGGCACTTGGAGGGTTAGTTAGGGCCCCTCATGATTCACATTATCTCATGGTTACATTGGACGTACAGAGCCTTTTCGCGGTTATACACAATGATTATGGCATAATGGCTATTGATACATTGTTGAGAGAAAATGGAGCCCTAGATCATTATATCAAACAGGCTACAACTATACTTAGGTTAGTTTTGGAAAATAATGTTTTTTTGTTTCTAGAACAGACATATAGGCAAGCACAGGGTGTAGCCATGGGCACACCCTGTGCGAACACCTATGCTAACCTGGTACTAGCCTATTGGGAGAATTTGTACATTTTTAACAATAGAGAATGGAAGCCATATATTGGCTTTTATAAACGCTTTGTGGATGATGTTTTTATTTTGTGGAAGGGTGATACCATCTCCCTTAAATTATTTATTGATTTTCTACACTCCACAACAGATTTCTTTAAGTTTACGGAAGTAACATCTTATACTGAGATAGACTTCTTAGATGTCACAATAGCACAGACTTTACAAGGTTTTTCTACCAGTCTGTATAGAAAGGGGTGTTGGAAAAATACATTTTTAACTTTTGATAGTATGCATCCACGATACACTTTTCCCAACATAGTACAAGGACAGCTAGCCAGGTTATCTAGGAACTGCACGGATGATATTTGTTTCAACAATGAATTGGAGAGTTTGAAGGATCTTTTTGTAGAGAGGGGGTATAATGAAACCATGGTCAAAGATGTTATAGAGAAGCATAGAGATAAAAGGGGTCATAAATATAAGCCCTGGTTATCTAGGCCTGCTAGGGACTTAGCTATACCTTCAAGAGAAATGAAACAGGATGCTAGATTTAAGGTTATGTTCACTTATAGTAGTGATATAAAAGATAGCACTGGAATTATAAGGGACAACTGGAACATCCTTACTAGTGATGATAGAATCAACACCATAGTAGGACCGACACCAGTATTTGGATATAGGAAGAATAAGAGTCTAAAAGACATTCTATGTGGGGAACATGTTAGTTTATCTTATACCCCTGCTTTATCTGTAGGCAGCAAGCCTTGTGGTAGATGCAAGGCCTGCCCTTATACTTCTCAAGATGTCTCTTTTATGCATCCTGTTACTAATAGGACCTTTATGTTGAAAGCTAAAGTCACTTGCAGGACTAAGGATATAGTGTACCTGGCTAATTGTAAGTCCTGCCCATGTTTTTACGTGGGCAAGACGAATAATATGTTCAAAGTTAGAATATTGCAACATCTTTCTAGTATAAGAAACAAGGACACACATAATGCTTTGTTCAGACATATTAGTGAACATCCTACACATTGTTTTACTTTTAGGGCCATAGTCACTGTAAGGCTTAACAAGAGGGGAGGTGATATAAAACACTACACAGAACAGATAGAGTCAAGGAAGATCCTAGAGTTTATGGCACATAGGAATCCAGGGCTCAATGATGTTGTTCCTATTAAACCCACCTTAAAAAATAGGCGGGTTTTCTACTGAATTGATTTCACTAATTGTTCATTGGCTGTGTTCTTATTTAAATTGTGTTCTGCACCATTTTACCTTTGTCTGATGAAGGGTTAACACCCGAAAGCGCTTACCTCTCAGAAGTTTGTATGTTTTTTATGGCAGAGTTTTATTAAAATTTTTGGATACATAACAGCACCGTTCCAGAGTTCTTTTGTTTTTGTGGCTTCTCAATCGTTGTTCTCTGGTTGGGGTATCAGCACCAAGCATTTGTTTTTTGGATGTTGAGATTAGCAAGGATAAAGATAATAATAGATTTAAATATACAGTATACAGGAATCCCACACACTCAAACAGCCTCTTGCATTATACCAGTAGCCACCCTTACCATCAAAAAAGAGCTGTGGTCAAAGGGTAGCTCGTAAGAGAGGCAAGGATGGTTTCTGACAATCAGGAATTTCTGCAGGAATGTGGAATCATCAAATCAATGTTCCTGAGTAGAGGGTATCCTGAAATGTTAATAGATACCATTGACGAAGTAAGGACTAAAAGAGAATTAGGGCATTTTAGGCCACTTCTAGGTGGTGGAACTATGACTAGAGTGGACGTGGGATCTTCAGATAATAACTCCCATAGTAGTAATACTATGTCCTTGAGTCTCAACTTCCTCTTTACATACAGTATTGATCATAAGATAATTAAAGACATTATCATTAAGAATTGGAGTATTATCTTGGAAGATCATGCTCTATGTAAGATGATAGGATTCCAACCCAAATTCACTTACAAAAGAGGCCCCAATCTCAAAAATCTGGTTGAGATGGGTAGGAAAAACGTTAAAGTGGTGGGTATGAGTAAATGTGGAATGTGCCCACAATGTAAATATATTTTACCAAGGAATAAAGTCACAATTAGAGGGAAGGGATACTTTTTAAAGGATAAATATAGTTGTGAAACAAAAGCAGTAATATATGTTGCTATGTGCGAGAAGTGTCTCTCCTTCTATATAGGCAAAACTGAAAGGTCATTTAGGAAAATAATTTATGAACATCAGTACGCTATAGGTAGGAGGGACATCACTAATGCACTTGCAAAACATATATTGGAATGTCCTGACCATACTTTCACTTTTGTTATCTTACAGCAAGTCCAAAATGAGTTGGGGGGGGGGGCATGGCAGTTAAGATTAGAGGAACAGGAAGTTTTATGGCAAATTAGAACATCAGCCTACGTTCCACCAGGGTTGAATGAATATGCCTCTATAAAATGTATACTTAAATTAAAAGCATTGCATAGATAATATTAGTACCCACATAAAAAAGGTAGTAAGCAATTAAAAAATGCATGGCACACAGTTCAATTATGTGCATATATTTTTGCATGGTCCCCTTTGGATAGATAGGGTTTAAAGTATGTTTTATTCCTTTTTCTATGAAAGTTGGGGAAGATAGGTTGAATTTATTAATTTTTATACTATATGTTTTTTCTGTATTATGTTTTGTAATGTTGATTTTCGGGGGCGATGGGTTGAATTTATTAATTTTTATACTATATGTTTTTTCTGTATTATGTTTTGTAATGTTGATTTTCGGGGGCGATGGGTTGAATTTATTAATTTTTATACTATATGTTTTTTCTGTATTATGTTTTGGAATGTTGATTTTCGGGGGAGATGGGTTGAATTTATTAATTTTTATACTATATGTTTTTTCTGTATTTTTTGTAATGTTGATTTTCGGGGGAGATGGGTTGAATTTATTAATTTTTATACTATATGTTTTTTCTGTATTTTTTGTAATGTTGATTTTCGGGGGAGATGGGTTGAATTTATTAATTTTTATACTGTATGTTTTTTCTGTATTATGTTTTGTAGTGTTGATTTTCGGGGGAGATGGGTTGAATTTATTAATTTTTATACTGTATGTTTTTTCTGTATTATGTTTTGTAATGTTGATTTTCGGGGGAGATGGGTTGAATTTATTAATTTTTATACTATATGTTTTTTTCTGTATTATGTTTTGTAATGTTGATTTTCGGGGGAGATGGGTTGAATTTATTAATTTTTATACTATATGTTTTTTCTGTATTATGTTTTGTAATGTTGATTTTCATTCTTGTTATTTTACCGTCTTGATGAATAACTAGACGGATTTTATTATACATAATAATACACTATATTATCCACTTCTAGTAAAATAGTAATATGTTGATAGATAAGAACATTGGATTGAAGTCGAGGTGGATAGTGTTCATTTTAATGTATGCATATATCTTTTAAAAGACAGGCGTGGGCAAATTTAGGTGTCAGGCTGTTTTCTGTATTGTATAGCAATTGTGATTGAGTGGCTATCTATCTTAAGGTAGTATTAACATTTTCACCATCTGTAGAATTGAACCAATTGACCTAATTAGTATTAGCCAATGATGTAAATCTGTTTTAAGTTGATTTTCTATAAGTAGGAAGCTTTATCGTGCAATAGTTTGTCTGATGAAGGTTGGGTACTAACTCAACTGAAAGCGCTTACAATAAATTGTGTTTTTGTATTACGAAGAAGTCCGTGCATTGTTGCAGTTTGCCATTTACTCACTTCTGTTTGTGCCTGTTAGTTTTTAGTCTACGTTTTTTTTATCTAGCACATTTAAAGTTTGTTTGCGTGGTCCTTGTACTTCAGGCTCCAAGTGACTGCTGACAATGTACAGTTACTGTAGGTTCCACTTCCTCTCTTATTGGCTACAGCTGCATCCTCAAGTGCACTGAATATCAAGCAATTTAAACTTGCCCCACCCATCTGCCTTTTACTAAGTTGATTTCCCCTTTTCTATAATATTATGCCATAGTCTCTGGATTTTCTTTCTAGTGCTTCCCATCTCTTCTGGCTTCTGATGACTTTTTATACTGCCTGATCTGTGTGCTGTTTTCTTGGCAAAACATGCATAAATATCAATCCATGTTAATGTATTAACAAAGCAGCAGCATGAGGATTCTTTCCATCTCTTTGCACCACCCATAATACGAGTTTGTCATCCCCCCCCGCCATAACTCTAATGGTTCTACCTGCAGCCTATTTCCCCATATTTCTCTGTCTTCATGGTGAGTGAAAGCTACAACCATTTGTTTCCTGGACAGAGTAACATTTGAAATGTTGAGACCAGCTAGAGCTAGTCATGTAACACTGGTTGGATTTGTATACAAAATCCAAGTTGGCCATATGTTAGAATATTGCCTTTTCTGCGAGTTATAGCGATCTCGGCTGGTGTATCTATGTTTGGTGGTTGGATGGGGGCTCGCCCCTTTCAAGAAGGACGTTTAAAGGAGAATAGGAATAAATATTCATTCTTCTCCGGGATTTTCAGACTCTCTCCAGTATGTCAGCACTTGGCATTCTGATTGCTATTTCATTAGGGAGTATAATAGACTTGCTTTGCATTTGTTCTATGACTGTGATGAAAGCCTCATCAGCCCATTCACCCCTCCCCCTCTACAGATAGAAAGCCAGGTGTGAGGGTGCAGGCTTGTATCAGTCATGTGGATCTTTCCTCATCAGTGGCTGGAAGCTATACTTTAGACCTCTCTCAAGTAGGAGCATTAATGCATGTTTTGCATGCCTGTGCACAGCTCCCTAGCTTAAACACAGCATGTGTCCACCCAGACACAATCTGCTGATGATGGTATCTGCATGCTCCTATTAAGAACAGCAGCACAGCAGGTCATACCTCCCCATTCCCTAGGATGAGCAGGCCAGTGCCACACACTAAATTCCATTCTCCACATACTGGTCTTCCTAGTGTCTGAGCATGTCAGAGTCTGGATAATCACTGGGGTTTTATTCATTTATGGCACCAAATGAAATTTATACTCTGCACTGAGTTATAGTGCACCCTCACATTTTCTGAGAGGCTATATCTATTGGGATACCCTTTTAGGGTCCAAAATGTCAGGGTAACAAATGCAGGTTGAATGTTTCCCCAAGTCTTGCGCACTCTGTCTTTTGAGTTATGTTAACTCCTTTGGTATTCTCCTTTTGTCTACATTTGTGACACACTCGGTGTTTTCAGTTATGTTAACTCTTTGGGTTTTCTCCTTTTGTCTACATTTGTGACATAGATAACATTCATCTTCATTGATAATGAGTAAATTCTTCCTGTCGCCACCCTGACTTAGCTATATCTGTTTCAGTTGTGTTGTTTCCACTCCTGGTGGCCTTAAATTGCTGCCTTTTCTATCAGATGGTTCTACCACATCACCTTATATCCTCACTGTCCTTTAATTCAAAGTTTTCAGCATTTTTTTTTTAACTGTTGTTAAACCTGTTCACAGGATTAATCTCCAGCAATTAACTTAGCATATCATCTGAGCAACTATGGCTCTTAGCATCTTCTACATAGTCCTCCATATTACTGTTTCTTGACCAAATGCTGCAAGAATATAACATGAAGCTTATCTTTGGGCAGTTACTTACACCCCACTCAGTATAAGAATCCCTTGACATCTCGTGGATTAATGAAAACAGTTTTATAGCCTGCTTCATTACCCATCAGTTTAGCCAGGTGGACTCATTTGAAAACTTGGACTCCTCTTCCTCGGCTCATGTTCAATGCCATGAAATGTTTTTTTTTGGCCTAACACCATAGAGGAGTAATCTGGCATCAGTTTGACTTCTCTCCTATTATGACTTTGCCAGAAAATGCCAGGAGAACAAATATACAGTCATTCCTTCAGCAATTAGGCATGTAGATCGCAAGGTACATTTTCTTTGGGATGCTTTTGGGATGTGCAAGCTTCCACAAACTATGTATTCAATCCATTATGACTCAGACTTCTGGTGTTCAGGAGTTCTGTAAAATAAAAAAAATTAACTGAGCAAAATAAAGTCCTGCTATCATGGTGTTTTTTTCCTCAGACCCCTTCTTTGTCATCCACACCAGGATTTTAGTTCCACTGTTTCCTTTACCATCAATGGCAGTCTTTGTAGGCATTAATTTAGCTTACATTTTTTTCTGTAGTCCTAGCTTTCTCCTGGAACAGTGTCCGCCACCTTTTAATTGCTGAAAGCTTTCTTCTGGAACTCTGTGACCTTTGCAAACCATAATAAGTTTACTTGTATCTTCTGCCATCTGATCATCCTCGCTTTCATCAACCGTATCTCACTTTTGGTTGTTTTTCTTGGTCAACCTCTCCCCAATAAGCCAGTTCATTCTCCCTACTTGATGTGGTTGCAGAAGTGTACCAAGAACACAATTGAAATGGATACAGAGCTTCTGAGGAATTAAAATGTTCTCATAGTGATTTTCTGTTGCCTGTTGCTAGATCTTATTTCTTAACATATTCTTTATCCTATCTTTCATTATTCAATACTCACTGTACATTATATGATTCAGTTATACCCACTCATAGTTGCAAATTTTTTTGTAGATTGAGGTTCCTTTTTCTCTGGATAGCTCCTCTGTTCTCAAGTACCACACTGCTACCCCCTCCGCCTTTCTTACCCTTTCTCTCCTACATGAAAATTTGGTATCCTAGGAACTCCTAATATCCCAGCCCCTTGCATAATTTTCTCAGGATTCTGTCATACCTAATAGAACTTTATTCCCCCCCCCCCCAATACTGTTGGGCATGAAAAATGAGGGAGTTTCTAATCTCCTGGTATGTATCCCATGACATCCCATCTTTTTTAACATCAGACTCTGCCTCCATCACTGTCCTTTTTACACTTTGTATCCCATTACTTGGTGTTTTTCTGGGAAGCATTTTATCTAACCAGCAACATTATTTCTGAATGCTGTTTCTACATAGCAAGGAAACTGAATCCGTCCCATCAGTACTAAGTGTGAAGTTTGCTGATCCCTGTGGTAATGAATTCACAAGTTTGAGCAACTGCTGTTATAATGACAGCAACACTGACTGGAAGGGGGGAGTAAATGATTTTGCTTGTGTCCGTTAACATTTTTTCGACTACATGGAGTGAGGATTTGTATGCTTTAATATTGATATGTCTCTTTCCTGGGTCTTCCTGCTTGTCTTTTTCTTTAACTGACTCCTCCAGTTTGTCCATCTCTTGTCTATAAACCACTGCCCTCCACCAACATCAGCTTAAATGGAATGCTTTCCATGTATATCTCTGCATTTAAATTTCAAGGATAGTTAGCCCATCCAGAGAAAGGTTATCCCATTTATCAGTGCTGTTTAAGGACTATCCCATCTTGGAAGTGGAAGCATAATTGAGGAAACCTACACAGAACAGTGGCGGATTTAGGCATGGGCGCGCGCCGGCCCCTTTTTAAACTTGTTTTTTTTTTTTTTTTTTTTTAAATAAGTTGCCTCTTTAATCCTGTCACCAAGCTCACGCCAGCCCCTTTTTAAACTTTTTTTTTTTTTAAGTAAGCTACCTCTTTAATCCTGTCACCAAATGCGCCTATACGGAGATGCGATTGGAGGTTGCAGTCAGATGATTTTGTTTTTTTATAACAATCCACCTCCAACTGCATCTCCGTTGTAATTTAGGCGGGTTGGAGAGAGCTGTGATAGCGTTCGGGTAAAGGTGTAGTAACTGTCTGCCAGACAGAATACAATTTAATTTTAAAATAAAATTGACAGTTGGAAAAACTACTTTTAAAGTGCTGTCGAGTGTGAGCCAGTGATCCACATCGAGGTAATTTCATTTTTTTTATTTTACTGCTCTAACTGGGTGCCAAGCGGTACGTTTGTGAGTGTGCCCTGTTTGCCGCGCTAATATAGTGGGATAACTTTTGTGACAAGGAATGGAAACTGACTAACCAGTCCAGTTAAAAGGAACAAAATATTTGGCTATTTCATGAAAACTGAACCTTATGTTGTAGTTCTTTAAGGAGCACACTCGTATTTGTGTCATGTGTACTAAACGTACAGTATGTATATGACTTTGGTAGCGTACAGCATAGCACTAAACATGTTCCCTGTAAAATCAGGAACAAAGTAAAAAAAATGTGTGACAAAGCCTCAAAATTGGGGTACTATTTAAGTACATTGTTCACCTATGTGCTATAAAAATAGAATTATATTATTACCGTGAATTCTGTGAGGAACATGAAATATCTCAGTATTGCCCACTAATTCGCAAATGGCATGTGGGACAAAGTAAAGTTTATTGACACAAAGAGGAATGTCACCCAGAAGCAGGAAAGATTAAAAGGCATAGAGCAGGTGGTAGGTGAGTGTTGAGCCTGACAAAAAGGCGGGCATGAGCTGCCCCTGTGAGGCACGAAAGGCCTGGTGAGTTATGCGGCGTGTTTTGCCACAGGGCTCTCTTTAGGGAGATAGTCCCATACTACGATCCTCTCGGGAACCTTTTGAATTTGCTGCCTGCATGGACTATGCCACTGATTTTTGATTATTGTTATTATTTTAAATCTAAACCATTTCCACTTGATTTTTGACGTTTTGGAAGCGTGATCGCAGTGAAGTGCAATTTCTTTGATTTGACCCGTGGCTTTTTTTTTAATCTTCTAAATTTGTTTTTTTTTCTAATTTAAGTAGATTGTCTTTCAGAGTACAAATACTCTAGTAGGGTCAAAAGTGAGTAAAGCTGTACTACAACTGTGCACCATTTATGTGATCGGACTGGTGGATACAGTGTAAGAATTGCAGACATTTGCTTCCTTTCAATATAGTAGCCGTAAAACTCTAATAGCAACTGTTAGCTATCAAAATGTACAATTAATTTGACTACTAACAGTCTTCCACAGTACTTGCTGGCATTGTCCCAAAATGTTGTTTTCTGTAATGGAAAGTCTGCCATTTTTTTTTGGAACCCCTTCTCCTGCTTAAGGGTTTCATTGTTCGCGAACTGAGCAGAATTTCTTACATCTAGTAACAATTTTCGGAACACCTGGAATCTCTACGCATTCCTAGGCATGCCGTATAATTTCTTCAATATGTCCCAGCTCTGCTGAGGGTCCTCCTCCTACTGGGGTGTGTCTGTACCACCTCCCACAAGAGGAGGCACCCAAGGAGATTTCTCAAGGTGCCCAAGCAACCTGGTAAGTAAACCCGTCCTGTCACTATGAATGACCAAGGTTTCTACTCTCTGGGATCCCCATAGACTGTGAAGCTCCTCACTGTGCCAAAGAGGAGTGATCCAGCAGCCCTTCCAAGGACCTTCGTTTCTGTTACTTGTAACCGTGGTCTCATAGTTTTGGCAACCACGCACATTTTAAATAAGAAAAAATGAGAAGTTATAGAATTGCAGTAAGTCATAAACTCCCAGACATAGTTACATTCTTCATACTCTTCAGAAAATGAATGTTAAACTATTTTAATTTACGAACTGTTGTTCTTATGTTGTTATGGGCTAATGTTTTTCATAGCTCTTTAGAATTTTAGATAATGATATTATTCAATTTAATGATTAAAGTGAGGCTTTATTGAAGGCTAAGGACTGATGCAAAGACGCATCCTTTAAAGAAAAGCCTGCAGCTTCAGTTTGGAATACTATTCAATGATTATAATTCCCACAATTGTATCATAATATGCTGTTTGAAGAGAAGAAAGAAAACTGGAGCTGCTGAAAACTATGATAACTGCTATATACCTCTTCCTTGCTAACTTTGGAGTGCTTTTAATGCACAAAGGAAATATTGGCATTGTTTGTTTATTTAATTGATTGGTGGTTCGATTTCCATTTTTCATCAGGGAAGGATATATGTAATATGAATCTTAATTTTAACCTGGGCTTTTTAGAGCCAGACTTTAGAGGTAACCATTTGAAATGTCGGGACCCTCCACAGAAAGTCCCAAATGCAGAGACTGACCTTGGGATTCATTAAACTCCGAGCAGATTGTGCCAGTGCAGCACAGCAGCGTGCCTTGCATATTCATGACGGTGCGGTGCTGTGTTATCTACATGGATGCGATCTGTGTACGAGTGCAGGGGGCATGACCGAGCATTGCTCACACACTACAAATGCCCCCTGCACTCCAGAATTGCCGTACGGCAATTCCAAAGATTCTACAGTGTCTGCAGACGCTTATGTCACTATAATAGTGTCAGTGGACAAAATAAGTAAAGTAACACAAAAGCCCCGCAATGGTCCAGCACAGATAATGTCCAGAATGGTATGCCAGTGTACATGCTGGCATACCAAATAAGTACGCATGTTCCTGAGAGCAACATTTATTCCCTCATGTATGATGTAGTTGTTAAGATGTCCTGCCCTAAGGTGAATAAAGCAATGTGCATACCCCTACAGATAAAACAATATTTTTTTTCTGTCCACAATAAAGTTTAAGCATAGTAGAGCAGGTGTGTGCATCACGCAGCTATGCTCAGCCTAGCTTACACATCACAAGAAGCTAAACACAAATATACAGCCAAACTTTGCAGTGTGAGATAGCGTAGTGGTTAGAACGTCCACTTTGCATGCAGTCATTCATGGGTTGATTTCCCCAATGGAAATATTTCAATTTTATATGTGAAAGCAGTACTAATTTTTTTTTATAATTAGATAGTAAATAACATATATTTGTCAACCAGAGTAGCATGAGGTGTCAATGTAATAAAGTTGTGAAACCCCCATATTAACACGTTTCCCATACAGTATAGTCACACAAAATGTAATGTCATGAAGGCACATAGGGGGATGTTATGGAAGGTCAACATACATATCATAACATGTCATTGAGAGATGAACCCCACAATCCTGATGGTGCATAAAATGAAAGCTGAACAATGCTAAGTTGTGCTCAGCTCTGCTTAGCCGGTGGAAGCTTTGCTTAAATGTAAATGCTAAGCAAGAATTAGTGCTCTGTTTTTTTCCCACATACCAAAGACAGTTAGTAGGGCATGAAAGGTACCTCGGTCTAGTTTTAATTTCTGGCAGTGTTATTAAGATGTGAATAACCGCATGCTGTCAATGTATCAGGTGTCCATTCTGTGTTGTGAGGGTGGGTGATCCCCTCCTTGTCATATCGTGCTGCGTAACTGTATCTTCGGGTGCCTGGTTATTCTGTTAGGTTATGTACTTGGTACCCCCGGGCTTGTTCGCCACCTCCCAAAATTACATTTTGATATTTCTGCCTTTGAGGGATAAGTAATCTTTAGATCCATACAGTAGAAGCACCAAAACATCCATAAGCATTCACAGTTATCAAACGATAGACACAAATAAATAGAACGAGTAGTAGCACTAAACAGGAAACCGCCATTTCCTAGGCTAAAGCATCCTGCTGTATTGCTGTCTTTACCCAAACCCATAAAGGACTTTAACCTTTCACTTCTTAGATCCAAGTCAGCTATTCACTTGCATCAGATTATTATGTTAGCTATCACAGGCACTTTACCTGACACAGGTCCTTTTAAAGGAGCCTCTGTGCTTGTTGTCTCTGTCTGCTGATATGCTGCTTGCTTATCACCGAGTACCGCAGACCTCAGCAATTAATGGAATCTTCTGCAATTTCCTTCTGCACTCATAAGTACTCAGCGAACTGACCTTAGGCAATTTGCTTTTCTCCCTAGGAAAGAAAGTCACTGGAAAGGAAACTATTAGCTCGAGGGGCCATCTGGTAAGGGCAAAAAAAAAAAAAAAAACTCATCTGACCAGGTTTAATCTGCTTTACCTGTATGCTGCACACCAGAGCATATTTTCACGATTCCATGATTGCCAACAGGAACATTTTATTACTGATGTCATGAAGCAGCAAATGTTTGCATTGTAATATTTTTGCACAATGAAATATGTACTAGCAAGAAAATATTTTGCAGGCATAATTAGTGTGAGATGAAGTTAAATATATTAAGGCAAGTATGATTTTTATGTGCATTTAGGTGCATAATCCGGGTCAACACAGATGTTACACGGTAGGAAGGTTATATTTACTACCTAAAATAATATGCGAGCTCGTGGCTTATTCGCTTTTATGGTGAATGTGCACCAGTGTACATATGGCTTACGAATACAATCCCGTGAGCTGGGGTAGTCACCGCTGAGAACTGTTACCAAATGAAAAACATTAGTGGAAAGAGAGTAGCTTGCTGACATACTTGATCCTGTTAATCAAGTTTTGTTTAAAAATAATTTGGATGCTGGGTGCCGCTTAATGGCTGTCTGGTCCATCCTATCTCTTCATTCAGTGATCTAACATTACCCTGTGGTAATTAGAAAAGTTTTTTTTTCTGAATAAGGTTCCCTATGGTTTGTACAGATGGCACAACTTGTGTTTAAAAATGCAAACTTGAGACCTCACTCTGCATGCTGTTCATACTGCGTAGCTTGTTCTTGCTGTTTTTCTGAAGTCTCCAGTACTAGTTAACAGGTACTTTTAGAAGACATCTTGATTATGTGTACATATGCAGCAAGAACAGTTATTATACACTTGCATGATTTACAGCCAAAATCCACATTGAACAGTTTTAGATGTGGAAGCAAATGTATATTCGTAGAGAATATGACTAACCATACCTTTCCACTACTTAAAGGAAGAAATATGGACAAAGATATAAATAAAAGTGGGACAAAGGCACAAAAGTGGGGACGATATTTAAATATTAAAATATTTCTCTTACAGACTTAGAAAGTCAATAGAATAACATGCTTTGCGGTTTTATGAATTTTCTAAAGCATATGAAGTCTGACTTCAATCTTTAATGATTTGGCACTAATTTGCCAGAAAACCACAATTTTATGAAAATGGGCCAAAAATATAAACCAAAATCTGAACATTCTGTAAAAATCTGTACAATTGAGTGGTATCTAACTGATTGAATGCTGCAAGGTGTGGCACTGATTGGGGCTTAACATACAGCTCCCATGTCTTTTACAGCAACTGCATTGTACTAGAGGGTATATTGGAAGACAAACTACAACACCTCTATTGGTCAGTTTGACAGCTGTCTAGCAAAGCACAAACTATGAATAGACCAGTAAACAGAGATTGTGGGTGCTGTAAATCCCATTACAACACTGCAACGATTTGAGTTGCTTGTTCTGGTCCCATAACATTCAGCTGTTTTAATGAGCAATTATAATTGTCCATACTAAGTAAAATGTTTTACAGATGGTTATAACCTTCTCTGTGAAGCATTTGTATTTTAAAAAGTTTTACTCTCGTTGTTATTATTTTTTTACTTTATATGTTTTAAACCTTATTCACCTATGTAAAAAAACTTAAAAGTACCCTCCAAAGATCAATAAGCAGATAAAATAGACATCCAACATATTTTATTAATTCCTTGACACTCTAATGTCGTTTCTCATTCTCTCGGATCCAAACAACATAATTTAAGCTTGATGTAACAGTAGTACTTTTGAACCACTATGGAAATACATTTCAGTTTCCCTACCCTGAAACTGTAATATAAAATGGGATAACAAGCGTGTGTAACACCTCATACCTTTTCTGATACTTAAAACAAAATGATAAAAGATGTGTGGGCTATATAAACGCATCTATCCTATCAGCATTGTAAATCTGTTTCCGTCTACAGTTTGTGATTTACCGAAATGCATCCTAAGCCATGCTTAGCTGCAGTCATTGAAGTTCACCACACTGCCCTTAGGGAGATAGGCAAGTACTAGGCTATGTGCCCTTGAGGGCCATTTTAATCCTAGACAGTTACCTTTTATGTGCTTGAAAGAACCTATCCCATTTGGGCATACACTGGCCTTACTCATCCTGTCCCATTACCCTCAATGAGAATAACTGGGAGCATACCATAGATAATTTGAGGAGACCCATGCATGGGATAAAGTATTTAGTAACTGGCTCTGTCCATTAGTAGTACAAGGGGCAGTCCTGGAGTAAATTTTCTGTTTCCCATCCATTATCCATGAATCTAGTTGTGCTTGAATATGAACAGTGATGAACTCTGTTTTATCTGAATGAGAAATATGTTCCACAGCAGTGGTATCCTCTGGGATACATGTGTCACTCCAAACTGAACTGCTGATGTTACATAGGAGGTTTAGATCCCTAGACCGTGTATTTTGGATGCCATTTGGCTTACTGATGTGCAGTAAATCTACCAGTAATGGGTTGGAGGCATACCTCTCAACTGTCCAGATTTTTGCAGAATGTCCAGATTTTGCCTCATATTTTTGGTTGTGGTTTGCAGCCAAATCACTGGGATGCTCTCAGGATTTAAGTCACTAAATAATTAAAAGCATTTGCATTTCAGACTTTGAATCCTTCAGAAAATGCATCTCAATACAAACCCTGTTATTCTCGCACATTTCTAAGTTTATGTAAAATATGTCCCTATCTTTTGGTCATTGCCCCTCTCCCTCCCCCTTTATGCCAGGCATTGTCGAGATTTCTTGCACTAAAGTTGAGGGCTATGGTCGGAGGATGAATTGTATGCCAGAGACAGATCACTTAGCATCTTCTTCGTGGTGATTTGGTCACACTGACTGCTGTCCATCTGACACCTCAATTGCATATACTGATTGGAAAAAGAGAATTGTTGGCAAGGACACCGCCCTTCTGCCCATGGTGCATTGTTTTTGATCTAAGATATAAGCGTAAAAAAAGAATTTATTAGCAATTTGCATTGCTCAAAAGAATTCTAGCAAGAGACTACCTAGAGGCCATCACGATGTTGATGGGGACACAAGTAATTAAAAATACAGTATGACCCACTATAGAATTTGTTGAAAGGAGAGAAAAAGTACAGTAGGACTTAATTAAATCTTTTATTAGTGTTTTTTATAACAAATTGTGCTTAAAACCATAGAAAGAACAGAAAACAATCCAGAAAATATTATGGGCTGCTTAGAAAAGTTTTATGAGTTGTTATTTGGTACATCCATTAAATAAAGCTTTTACTAATTTATCCAAATATCTGTGCCTGTGGTATATATGTTATGTCGCATAACAATAACATATATTTCACTATGGTTATTTCCACCTTTAGGGGGTTTCTTTCCAAGTTTATAACAGTGCATATGCCCAGTATGACATGGAAGGAGAATGGTATGACTTGGTATGGGCAACCAATCATCTTTTCCAGGCATGCATTGAAAATACTTGTACTGTCAGTACGTGCTGTGTGCTGCACAGGAATTGCCTATTTCTAATACCATATCCACACCAAAATCATGTGCAACTGAATTTAAATTGATGTCTTTCCACACGTGATGTTAGACCTTCTTAAGGTAATCTTTTCATAACCACCAAAGCCAGTATCCCACTTTTCTGCTTTCACCCAGTAGTCAACTAACCAGACTGCGCACCCCCCCCCCCTTTTGCAAATTCCTGGATCCGCCACTGCAGAAGATAAAGCTCCAAAGTATTCAAATAGCAATACAAAATAATTCAGTGAATTTTGTGAATTTGGAATTAATCTAAGGGGATCTTTTGTAGTTTCCAAAACTAGTATTTAAAATATTGAGTTTGAAGAGAGATGCAGGTAAATCTTTCACAAGGATATGAAAGCTATGATGTCACTGTGCTCGCAGATCAGTACAGTCATCATAAAAACATTTGGCCAGATAGTCCATACGGTTAAGGCTAAGTAGATAATGAACTCACTCAGGTTAGTGCAAGTTTCCTTGTACAGTTCCAGACTCTGAAACTCACTAATGCAAACAGAAGTGCTTAAGTTACCTGTAAAAAGTAACATAACTTATTAGTCTGTAAGAAAATGTGTGTGTGTGTGTGTGTGTGTGTGTGTGTGTGTGTGTGTGTGTGTGTGTCTGCTCTCGTTAGAAAGGAGAAAAGGATTACTTTTCAAAGATGTAGGGACTTAAAATGTGTTTACTTTCCAAATATGAAATGATGACATAATTACTTAATGACACAGTACATGAACAAAGCAAAAGCTGACGCATTTTATGAAATGTCTTTTAACCACTGCTGATCATGAACTTGCTATAACAAAATCCTGTACAGCAAGGTTAGAAGACATCGAAAATTCCTAGAAATTAGAAACCATCATGATTGAGAAGAGATGTCTGGAAAAGTTTTCTGGATGTACGTCGCTGTTCATGTTTCATTTTTCTGATTAATTTTTGTCACTGCGCCCTTCAGGCAGTGAACTTGAAGCTTTGCATTTTGAAACGTGCTTGCATAATGCAGCAACTCTTCAAAGGGCACCGCTTTCATTTCTTAATTGCTCGTACAATATGGCATCCCAGAGAATGTCACATAGTAACTGACTCACTCATAGAGTGAGTAGTAATGCAATTTACAGTGCATCAAGTTAAATACACCAGTTATTTCAGTAATCTGGGGATAGCCTTCAGATACTGTCAAAACTGAGTGTAATCAAACATTATTAGAAATACCAAGTAGCTAGCAAGAATGTAATGAGCAATTGCCATGATGTTAACAATGTTGACTCTACCCGATGAAGTTATCTGTTATAGCAGTATCAGTAAGAAGTACTACCCATGTTCAATCAACATTTCAAATGGGTGTGCTTTTGTTTTAGGCAGATTGCTTTTTTCACAACTGATTTGGATTCAGTTATTTGAAATGTGAATGTATTCTACTGTCTGACTAGCTGAAAGGATGGCATAGCTTGTATAATGTCAACAGCATAGAACATACCCTTACTCGCTGTTCATGGCATGACTTCTGCCTATGTCCTATTCTGATGTTTACAGCCTTTCTTCTCTAGAGATCACTTTTTCCATCTTTCCACATGAATGGCTACCCATTTTCAGTGCATGAGTGGGGCAGACCAATGCAGTGATAGCTGTCCTCTCCTCCTATCCATCAAAAGCTGCATATGTGGACATGTTCCAACACCGTCCCCTTTTTTTTTTGTCGTGACTTTTTTTACCCTCTCCTTGAGCATGTCTCCAGTTTATTACTGCTGATTTTGTTCCTGCTTTCTCCTTTCTTCCTTGGTCATTAACCTTCTGACCGGTATAATTATCCCATGTGTTAGTCATCATTTAATGTGTGAATGGACAGCCTTGTACGGGAACTATAGCAGGGGTGTGTTTGCCTTCATATTATCAAAAGATCGGTTGCCTGTCATGAGCAAGTCTGAACATTTCCCCACACCCTGTTACTTTTCATCTTGTACATGCAGCCGCCCCTTCCCGATCTTGTCACTGGTCTGCTTGTCTTTAAACTCCCACTGTCTGCTTTGAGATCCAGATTCTATTCCAACAGTAAGGTGTTGAGGGGAGTCGCTGTTTCTTCCTAATTACTGAATACACTCGCACTTAATTATCATTTACCTGTACCTTTTGTTTGCACATTTCCTTTTCTGATGCCTCACGGTTATGCTTCACAGGCTGTCTTGTTTGTGTGTGTGTGTGGGGGTAGGGGGTTCTGTTCTCTTAATGCTACAAAAACATAGAAGCATGGACTTGGACTTTAGATCAGTGTTGCTTAATATACTGATTGCACATGGCATATAGAACAAACTAGCTATTTTCCAGTATAGTGGATACATTATTGGTTTTAATACACATGAGTAGCTTCTACTTTTTTATTTTAGTATTTTATTCAGTTATTAAGAAAAATGAAGAAAAGTGTTTTATTCATTGTTTTAACATCTGGCATATTCTTCAAAAATGTTTGGTGCCCTGGCTATGCATTAGCTCTTTGGCCGGCCCAGAATAGTCAGTGAGGAGGTGGAATCTAGTTAGAACATGCGCACCATTCTGATTTAATTATTTTGTATTCTAGATGTTGCAATACATTCAGAAGCATTCAATAAGTGAGTTGTCTGTTTAAAAGGGATTATGAGACGTTTACAATTTGCTTAGTTTTTTACTAAAATCTTTAAAAAGCATGCAAAATGCATCATTTATAAGGACTGTGCTCAAGGTCGTTAATGAAATTATAAATTTGGTACCATGTTTTAACATGCTTAGTTCTACAGTAAATATTGAATTACTGTTGCCTGTTTTCTTTCGTATTTTGTGCTGACTGTGGGTTATATTAAAAGTATCTTGCAGGAGAATTGCTCATGTGCTTAGTAATGTTTTTTGCAGTTCAGCACTATATTTTGTTTGCTTTTCCAATTCATTTGATTTAATGTACTCATTTTATGACAATTACAAGTTGAACTACTAGGCTACGCTTGTTGAATGCTCTTCTGCAGCAGACATGCTGAAACAGTGCTTTTGACTCAGAAGATCAAACATTTAAAATACTTTTTCCATGGGATAGCATCATCATCTTCTTACATTGAGTTGGACCCTTGCATCCCCCAGCCTATAATCTTGGTAAAATGTATTTTCCTTATGCAGTGGATTCGGATACAGGCTGCCAGTGTCAGTAAGTCTTATGAGCCGCGTCCTGACTAAACTACTACAAACCATGTAGGATTTCAAACATTGTTTTGAAAGGGGTTGTGTGTGTATGTGTAATTATTATGTGCAACTGATAGGCAATCATTTTTTATATTAACAGTCTAAATGCATGAAAATGATTCAATGTTATTAAAGGCTTTAGTTTCCCAGAATAAAGTTGGGTACTTGAATTATGTCAGAATTTGTAAAGTTATTTGTATACTGAGAATCCAGCATACGTTATATTGTAAAGCCCTTTTGATTCATGTTCTAATCCTATAAATGGTGTGAGCGTCATAAAAAATAGATTTTTATGCATGGCAGGTTGCTTCATCTATTTTTAAATAGTACAAATGAAAACAGCAGGGACAATGAAAATGAAGATTTGTACAGTATAAATTGACATACATATACAGGAAACTGTATGTCAGGACTGTAGTGCTCATTAAAATGTCAAAAACTATGATTAAAGGTACAACGATACAAATAGCTGCTAGTGTAGCTGGACTGGCAATGTTCCAGAAATGTGATGTGGTGCATGTTAAAACTTGATTTTGTGCCATTCTACAGCAGAGACTGCACCTTTGCAAATGAAGATGTGTCACACGGAAGTAAAACCATACTTCCCTTTCCTGCAACATAGGTGTGCCCTACCCAGTGAGTATGACAGTAATTTATATATATTTTGTCATAATAGAAGTGTTTTAAGAATGGTGTAAACTTAAAACTCCCTATAACCTGCAACATTATAGAGAATTGTGCAACCTGAGTAAAAAAATACAAGTTAACCTAGGTAAAAAAAAAAAACCTACAACTTTAACACAAACATGATCACAAAAAATCTGGACGTCAGTACATCAGCTGTCACATCCAGGTTCAAACAAGGAACCCAACCCTTTTCATAATAGTGCTTCACTAGAAATTATTCCCTCCTAACTAAAGGAAAAAAAAAAAACTTTTCACCCCCATCCAGTGCTTTTACTACCCCCTCAACAACACCTCATCCTAGGGAATTCAGCAAACAAATTAGACCAAAGCCAAAATTCTCCATATATCATGCACACTGACATCCCCACCTCAACCTAATTTACTTCCTATATCTATTGCTAGCAATTTCCATTTAGGATCGTCTCCACATCAATGATTAACAAACAAAAAAAAATAATAAAAGGAAAAAGCAACCACCTTCTACAGTTTAACTCGACTATTAAGCTGCTTTTCTCCCTACAATATGGTTCCAGTACTGTGTAGATACCAGAAACCTGCATGTACTTTGTAAAGCTTTTATTCTCTTACCTTAGAATCAAAGGAAGGGAAAGACCAGCCACTTTTTTTTTAAGCTTAACATCTCATAATTTGGAGAAGAATTTGTCTACACCTTCATGCAATACTGTAGACATAGAGAAATTTCTAGTCTGGTACTGCTGACAATCTTGTGTTTAGATTTAGTCCTGCTGATGTTGGGAGCACAGCAACTGCTGTATATAAAAAAAAAAAAAAAAAAAAAAAAAAAGAGGTGTGGAACTGTTCCATTGTCTTTATTGCAGAGTGAGTGAGAGCTTGCATTGATTCACAGCTACATCCAATGCATCCATGCCTTTCATAGCAAACCAGAGCAATTAGATCAGTCAGTGGTTCGAAGAAATGTTTATACTGCTTTACATTTTAAGATGACTTAAATGTAATATCAAAGATCTTCAGACGGCACTAAGAAATATTTAATGTTAAGTGCTTTTCGTTTGATAAGATTAACAAACTTCATCAGACATACTAAAAATCTTATAAAAACAGTCTTATATAGAGTAACAATTGACCAATCATTTCATCTAATAAACATTTTAAATGAGCTTATTTAAAAACTTTTAAAGAAATAGGGACATTGACAAAAGCACCACTCTCTCTATTAAAAATAAACATGTAAAGATTCAAGCACAGTATAAACTAAACTACACTACTAATAATGTTACAACTAAATACAAATAATATTATGTATATGAACATTAAACATGATCATAAATACAGTGAAAAAAATAATAAAAAAATGGTAATAAAAAGTATGTATGTATAAATATATAATGAAACAATTTGTAAATATAAAAAAAGAAGATGAAAAAGACAATACCGGTTACAAGTCATCTTGTCAAACTTTTGATTTCTAAAATACTACTAATAGAGCAACCCTCATTCAAACCAGGTGAATTATATGCATTCAACCTAATCTGCCGTATGAGCTCAAGTTCTTCTAATCTAAGTGAATCAGGACCACCTCGAGGGTTATAAGAAACTTGGTCTATCACTATAAACTTAAAACTGTGATTAGGGAATCGTGCTATGTGTTTAGCTAATGTGTTGTCAAGTTTATGCTTTTTAATGGCATACATATGCTCATACATACGGTCACGTAGCCTTCTTTCTGTTTTACCAACATAGAAGGCTAAACATGACTGACATTGAACTAAATAGACTACCATTTTCGAGTTACAATTGACTTTCAGCTTCAAATGGTATTGTAATTTATGAATAAAAAATCTATTAGATTCAGTGACATATGAACAATAATTACAGGCCTGGTATTTATACATACCCACTGTTCTAACAGAAGTTCTTACATGGTGTTCGTAATAGGCTTTGAGATTCTTACCTCTTTTATATGTCACCATAGGACGTTCACCTACACTTAAGTAGATACTGTTGTCATTCTTAAAAATTTCCCAATTTTTTAACAAAATCTGAAAACAGTCTCTACTATTAAGATTGTACGTTGTAACAAAAGCAGAAGCTACAGTGTTTATTTTTTGAGGATTGTCAGGTACATCAGGTGACATGAGAGGAGTTGACCACCCTATTAGGTGTGTTAAATGAGTTGTTCAGTATAGGTTTATAAAAGTGACTCTGACGTTTAACTGTTACTTCGTCAATGATTTCATCAACCAAGTAGTCAGGGTACCCACGATGGACAAACATCCCTCTAATATAAAGATACTCGGCATGGAAATCATGGTCTAGAGTGATAATACGAGCAGCCCTGACAAGTTGACCCTTAACAATAGCGCGTTTTTGGTACAATGGATGGCAACTAGAAAAATGTAACAGTGAGTTACAATATGTGTTCTTTCTGAAAATAGAAGCTGTGAGTTTTTGAATAGAATAGTCTTTAGATAAAAAAAAAATCAAGATAAGAAATAGAATCCATATTAAAAGTATGTGTGAACTTCAAGAAATTGGTGGTTGAGTTGAAATACTCCACAACCAATTCACTAATAGAACTGTCGCCATCCAACAAGATAAAAATGTCGTCCAAATAGCGGGTATAGAATATTAGCTGGTCATTGAAAACACAGTTGTTGGTGACAAACTTCCTCATGTGGGGCAAGTGTAGCCAATATGGTTATGGCCCACTGGGAACACCTGTTTGTCACCAACAACTGTGTTTTCAATGACCAGCTAATATTCTATACCCGCTATTTGGACAACATTTTTATCTTGTTGGATGGCGACAGTTCTATTAGTGAATTGGTTGTGGAGTATTTCAACTCAACCACCAATTTCTTGAAGTTCACACATACTTTTAATATGGATTCTATTTCTTATCTTGATATATTTTTTTTTTTATCTAAAGACTATTCTGTTCAAAAACTCACAGCTTCTATTTTCAGAAAGAACACATATTGTAACTCACTGTTACATTTTTCTAGTTGCCATCCATTGTACCAAAAACGCGCTATTGTTAAGGGTCAGCTTGTCAGGGCTGCCCGTATTATCACTCTAGACCATGATTTCCATGCCGAGTGTCTTAATATTAGAGGGATGTTTGTCCATCGTGGGTACCCTGACTACATGGTTGATGAAATCATTGACGGAAGTAACAGTTAAACGTCAGAGTCACTTTTATAAACCTATACTGAACAACTCATTTAACACACCTAATAGGGTGGTCAACTCCTCTCTTATGTCACCTGATGTACCCGACAATCCTCAAAAAATAAACACTGTAGCTTCTACTTTTGTTACAACTTACAATCTTAATATTAGAGGCTGTTTTCAGATTTTGTTAAAAAATTGGGAAATTTTTAAGAATGACAACAGTGTCTACTTAAGTGTAGGTGAACGTCCTATGGTGACATATAAAAGAGGTAAGAATCTCTAAGCCTATTACGAACACCATGTAAGAACTTCTGTTAGAACAGTGGGTATGTATAAATGCCAGGCCTGTAATTATTGTTCATATGTCACTGAATCTAATAGATTTTTTATTCATAATTTACAATACCATTTGAAGCTGAGAGTTAATTGTAACTCGAAAATGGTAGTCTATTTAGCTCAATGTCAGTCATGTTTAGCCTTCTATGTTGGTAAAACAGAAAGAAGGCTATGTGACCATATGTATGCGCATATGTACGCCATTAAAAAGCATAAACTTGACAACGCATTAGCTAAACACATAGTACAATTCCCTAATCACAGTTTTAAGTTTATAGTGATAGACCAAGTTTCTTATAACCCTCGAGGTGGTCCTGATTCACTTAGATTAGAAGAACTTGAGCTCATACGGCAGATTAGGTTGAATGCATATAATTCACCTGGTTTGAATGAGGGTTGCTCTGTTAGTAGTATTTTAGAAATCAAAAGTTTGACAAGATGACTTGTAACCGGTATTGTCTTTTTCATCTTCTTTTTTTATATTTACAAATTGTTTCATTATATATTTATACATACATAATTTTTATTATCATTTTTTATTATTATTTTTTTCACTGTATTTATGATCGTTTAATGTTCATATACATAATATTATTTGTATTTAGTTGTAACATTATTAGTAGTGTAGTCTACTTTATACTGTACTTGAATCTTTACATGTTTATTTTTAATAGAGAAAGTGGTACTTTTGTCAATGTGCCTATTTTTTTAAATAAGCTCATTTAAAATGTTTATTACATGAAATGATTGGTCAATTGTTACTCTATATAAGACTGTTTATAAGGTTTTTAGTATGTCTGATGAAGTTTGTTAATCTTGTCAAATGAAAAGCGCTTAACATTAAATATTTCTTAGTGCCGTCTGAAGTCTCTTGTCAGTGGTTTGTTTTAAGTCTTGGTTTCTTTTTCGCTGTTTGGATTTATTAGTAATATCAAAGATGCCTGTGGCATTTAAAGAAGTCAGAAAATTCTTGTAAAGCATCAACACATTTGACGGTGTGTGTGTGTGTGTGGCAATTTATCTGGGACTACAAAAAGATACTTTGAAACAAAAATGTACAATTTAGCTACTTTTTTGGTTGCAGCTGTCTAACTCCTGAAACAGAGAGAAATGACAGCCATTCAATAAATAAAAGAAGCAATCCTGTTACGGAAGATATGACAGTGGCTTGCACCAATCCCATTATGTCAATGTCATGGGACTATACCTCTCCTTCCTTATGTGTAGCATTGGATTATGGGAAAGAGGCTTGAAAAATCACATTGATATGACAAGCCCCCTTTGGCAGTCATTTGCAGAAAACATTAAAATTCTATAAGCATCAGTGTGTGCTAAAATTCCTCAGAAAACAAAGAGTGGAAAAATAGAATTTTTTTTTTTAGCTCAAAGATAGAGTTTTGCTTTAAGCTCAAATTGTGCTTCACTGCAGCTGAAAACCTCCCACATGAATACCTAAAGAGAAGTGCCAGTATCATAGCATACCCAACTCTCCATCGTTATCAATAGATCAATATCAGAATCACATGTACCCTCACTATGGAATAAAATCCTAAATTATCCCCTTCATGAAGTTGGCATCTCGACTGACATCTTTAACTTTCTTTTCTCTGACTCTTGAAGGGTGTATTCATAAGCAACTCCTCCATTATCTATTACAAGAATGGCTCTTAACATCCACCCAACATGGATGTTCTTCATCTCACATTGCTGCAGTCCTTACATATGGGTAGTCCGCTGTCCTCGGTCGGCCCGAATACCAAAGTATTAGGCTGACGTCGGTCAAGGCGCTTAAAACTGACATCAGGACGTCAGGGTACAAAAGCGCATGACCGACGTCATTTCCTCAGTCTTTTTTGCCGCATGGTCCGATGCAGAAGCAGCGTTGCAAGTGCCGTTCGGCATTCTGAAATTTTTCGAATTCGGAGTTTCAGACCGAATCCAAGTTGGCTAAGTACCCCGTTGGGGAATATTTTGTTTTTTTCTTGCCTCAGTGTTTTACCGGATGTCAGAAAAAGTGAATAACTGTATTTCTTGTGGGAAACAGATACCGCATAGGGATTATCATTCTTTGTGTATTCCTTGTTTGGGGCCTGAGCACGATGTTGTTGGGTGTCGCTTTTGTGCTAGGTTCAATAAATGCACTATTAAGCGAAGGTTAGATTGTGCTAGGCTGGTCTTTGGGAAGCGGTGCAATTATAATATGCCGTCGGATTCTCCGGCACCCGCTTCTGCGAAGAAGCGCAAAGACAGAACAGTTAAACCCAGGCAAGATGAGTCGTCCATTCCAGACGCCGGTTCTTTAGAGGCTTCAGTGGAACCGGTGGTTCCGACGGGGACTTGGAGTCTCAGGGGGAGACTTTGATTTTGCAGGAGGTGGTCTCTCAGGAGGCAGGTCAGGCGGAAGGGGCTTCTCAAGTTACTGTACTCCCCTCCCTTCCTAGGGTGGTTAGGCCTTCTCCTTCTGTTTCCAAGGCTTCTCCCAGAGGCAGGCCAGTTTTAGCTTCTGTTGGTGTCACTCCTAGTTCAGCAGGGTCTGTGCCTAAGAAGCACATGCTTAAAATGGCAGAAGATTTGATTACTCTGATTAGAGGTTCTTTGCCCCCTCCTGATAAGAGGCCTAGGGTGGAGCCAGAGTTGGGAAGTTTTGAGCAGGCTTCGGATGTTTCAGAGTCTTCAGCTGAAGACTTGCAGGAGTACTCTCCTTATTCTGATTCTGATGCAAATGATTCCACTCCTTCTGCTTCTCCTCCAGAGGATTTTTCTTTTTCAGAGACACTTCATTCTATGAGGGAACATTTTAAGTGGGAAAGTCAGGACTTCTCTGATTCTCGGAAAAGGCTTAGGGAATTTTTGCTGTTACCCCAGCATAGGCCCTTGGCTATACCCCCGGTTCTGGATGTTGTGGAAGATGTGTTTGCAGAGGCTTCACTTAATCCTGATTCTCTGCCTCCTGCTCCTGTTAAACCGGATAGGTATTACAGGGTGCCTGAGGCTCATAAATATCTTTATAAGAGTCCTAGGGCGGACCCAGAAACTATTAGTCAGGGACCTAAGGGTGTCAAGGCCTCTGTTGTAGAACATCTGGTTCCTCTAGATAAAGAAGCCAGAGCTTTGGATAGATGGGGAAAGAAGGTCTATACATCTTCTACCTTAGCTATGAGGGCTTTGAATTGCCAGTTTCATATGTTGAAATATCAAAACTTTCTTCTTTCTCAATTGAAGTCTAAGGTGGATGCTCTGGCGGAAGGCATTGAGTGTAAAGAATTACAAGATTTGGTGCATGTCTCTGAACAGGTGGGTAAGCATTCATTACAGTGTGGTTTTGATGCTGTGCAGGCCTCGTCTAGGGTGGCTGCCACTGGCTCAGTTCTTCGCAGGCACGCCTGGCTGAAGGATCAGAATTTATCTGACCATGTTAAGACAAGGATTTTGGATGCTCCTTTGCAGTCTGATGTGTTGTTTGGTTCACCTGTGGAGTCAGTCTTGAAGAAAATGGAAGACAAGGCTAAGTCTATGCAGGCTGTTAAAGATTTTTTGCAAGTTCAGCCTCCGAAGTTTAGTAGGAATTGGCCTGCTAAGGGGTGGACGTATCCTTCTTATGATTCTCAGTCTAGGGGTAGATCTAGACGTGGTAGGGGCAGAGCTCAGAGTTCTTTCAGACCTAGAACAGGAAGTTCACCTGCACAATCTTCGGGTGAGGGCAGGGGCCAGTCCTTTCGTAAACAGGCCCAATGACCTACTTTTTCAGCTGCCAGATCCTTCTTGCCTGGCAGCACCTTTGGGAGGAAGGTTAGCACTCTTCAAGGAAAATTGGATGTTGATTACCCAAGACAAATGGGTATTGGATATCATTCACCAAGGTTACAAGTTTTATTTCCATACCTTGCCTCCTTTCAAAGGCATGCCGGACGTTCCTCCTCAGCAAAGACTAGAGGCTCACAAACAAATTTCTCTACTACTTCAAATCGGGGCCATACAACCGGTCCCTCTGCCAGAAGTGGGCCTAGGCTTTTATTCTCGCCTGTTTCTAGTACCAAAGAAAGGAGACACGTGGAGACCAATTTTGGATTTATCTATCCTCAACACATATCTGGACATTCCCAAGTTCAAAATGTTGACGTTACAACAGCTTTTACCTCTGCTGGGCAAAGATCACTGGATGGTGACTCTGGATCTCAAGGAGGCTTACCTTCATGTTCCTATCAGGCCCAGTTGCAGGAAGTATCTGCGTTTTCGGGCTGGGACTTCACATTATCAGTTCTCTGCATTGCCCTTTGGCTTATCTACTGCACCCAGAGTGTTCACGAAGGTTCTGGCTCCAGTGGTAGCTTTCTTCAGGCTAAGAGGAATACAAATCTATCCTTATTTGGACGATTGCCTGATTCTGGCACAAGAAAAGGACGAACTTCTTCATCATTTACAGTATGTGATGGCAGTGTTAAGATGCCTGGGGTATTCTGTGAACGAAATAAAGTCCAGTCTAGTACCCTCTCAGGACATGTGCTTTCTGGGTGTGAGACTGAATACAGCATCCCAGATGGCCTTTTTGACCCCAGACAAACAAAAGAATCTTTCTCTTTACTTCCGCCAATTGTCCCGTCAGTCCAGGCTGACTGCAAGGACAGTCCTTCAAGCCTTGGGGTTCATGGCATCTTGTATTCTGGTACTTCCCAATGCCAAACTGCATATGAGGAAGCTACAATGGTATCTCAAGAATGTATGGACACAGCACTGCCAAGATTTGGACACTGTCATTCAGATAATACCTTGCATAATACCTTGCATTCAAAAGGAATTTTTGTGGTGGGCTCAGGAATGTCACCTAAACAAGGGACTCTCTGTGACCCGGCCAGAGGCGAGTCAGATTTTAATGACAGATGCCTCAGACAAAGCTTGGGGAGCTCATCTAAATGGAAAATGGGTACAAGACACATGGCCTGCCAGACTTCAACATCTACATATCAACTTGAAGGAAATGTTAGCAGTCCAATTTGCATTGATAGCTTTCAAGGATTTACTTCTTCCAGGGCAGGTGTTGATTCAAACAGACAACACAACTGTCATGTGGTACATCAACAAGCAAGGGGGAACGCATTCTTATCCTCTATGCAGACAAGCAATGGTTTTGTGGGAGACTGCTCTCAGTTTACAGCTAAATCTTCAGGCAAGGTTTCTGCCAGGAGCACAGAACTCCTTAGCAGATGTGTTGAGCAGACAAATTATGGATCCCCACGAGTGGAAATTGGATCCTCATGTTTTTCAGAGATTGACAGTGTTATGGGGAACTCCAGACATAGATCTGTTCGCTTCTCCACTAAATTACCAGCTGCCAAAGTTTTGCACAAAAAGGTTTCATCCCACAGCTTGGAAAGTGGATGCTCTCTCATTCAGTTGGAGCAATCTTCACGTGTATGCCTTTCCACCTCTGCCTCTCCTCCCAAAGGTACTCCTGAAGGTCAGACAGGACAAGCCAAACATGATTTTAATAGCTCCAGATTGGCCTCGACAGCACTGGTACCCATTACTGAGAAGTCTGGTACGGGAGCCTCCATGGCCTTTGCCTTCGATTCCTCACCTGCTGTCTCAGGAGAACAGTCATTTACTCAATGTCAAACTTAATTCTCTACATCTGACAGCCTGGCATATTCTGTTTTAAACCCTGGAGGGTCTCAGCTTCCACAACAAGTTTTGAATGTTATTTTGGAGGCCAGAAGGCCTAGTACAAGGAAAGTTTACGCAGATAAATGGAGGAGATTTTTATTTTGGAGTACAGCAAAGGACTTTGATGTTTCTAAACCTAATTTAAGTGTTGCGCTTCAATACCTTACTGAGTTATTGGACAAAGGTTTGTCCTTCTCCTCTATAAAGGTTCATGCTGCAGCAATTTCTGCTCACTATGACTGTGACCCACCATTATTTTCTCAGCCTTTGTTTAAGCAATTCCTTAGAGGGGCAAAGAATATAAGACCCCCACGTAGAGCTCCTACTCCTGCTTGGGATCTCAATTTTGTGTTGGAGAAACTCACTCTACAACCTTTTGAGCCTGCAGCATCTGCAGAGTTGAAATATTTATCATGGAAGACTGCTTTTTTGTTGGCCATTACCTCTGCGAGAAGGGTTTCTGAATTACAGGCCCTTATGGCAGTTGAGCCTTTCTTAATTTTCCACAAGGATAGGGTGTCTTTGCGTACTAACCCTTCTTTTATGCCTAAAGTGGTTTCTAGTGTGGCTTTAAACCAAACTATTCATTTGCCTACTTTTTATGCAAACCCCCAAAATAAAGGGGAAAGGATTTTGCACACTTTGGATATACACAGACAGTTGCGATATTATTTGAGCAGAACTAAAGGGTTCAGGCAGTCTCAGCAGTTGTTTGTTTCTTTTGCTTTGGGTTCTCAGGGCAAACCTGTTTCAAAACAAACTATTTCTAAGTGGATTGGTTTTGTATTGCTTTCTGTTATTCCCATCATGGTAAGGAGATTCCAGCTGGGATTAGGCCTCATTCCACTAGGGCTACTGCCACTTCTACAGCTTTTTACGGGGGGTGGCTACTAAAGATATTTTGGAAGCAGCTACTTGGAGTTCAGTGCATACTTTCTCTAAGCATTACCACCTTCCGCTTTACTCTAAATCTAGGGCTGGATTTGCCACTGCAATTTTACAGGGCATTTTGGCGGCTCCTAATGCTTTATAGTTTTGCCATCCTCCCTTACCTCTGCTTTGGGATTCTACCCATATGTAAGGACTGCAGCAATGTGAGATGAAGAACATAGTACAGTTTTGTACCTACCATAAATGTAGATGTACGAAGATTCACATTGCTGCAGTCCAATACCCTCCCTCCTTCCCCTCTGTTGTTGAAGGTGGTGGTGTGGTTTGTGTTGTACATATTGTAAATATGGTTAGTGCACGGGTGGTTGGTTAGTTTTTGCTGGTTTTTGGCTTTGGCCTTTCTTGTTAGGGCCTTCTGACATCTGGGGCAAGAAAAGACTGAGGAAATGACGTCGGTCATGCGCTTTTGTACCCTGACGTCCTGATGTCAGTTTTAAGCGCCTTGACCGACGTCAGCCTAATACTTTGGTATTCGGGCCGACCGAGGACAGCGGACTACCCATATGTAAGGACTGCAGCAATGTGGATCTTCGAACATCTACATTTATGGTAGGTACAAAACTGTACTTTTCTGTCTAACACAATACAACTGCTGTCCTCCTATCATTCACTGACACAATAAACAAATACAGGTCAAACGTGTTTCCTCTTTGTTCCTTAACCTGTCAAAAGATTTTGATAAATTGTTTCCACTTGGACTATCCCCTTCATTACAGTGTCTCAGCAGCTATTTAACTGAGAGGCTTGTGTCTGTAAAATGTCACAATACTCTTTCTCTGTACCTGCAAGTCTCCACTGGTGTACCCCAAGGCTCTTTTCTCGGTCCCTTTCTCTTTAATATGTTTATCAATTATCTTTATACCTGTGTAGGTCCAGCCTTTCTTATACAATATGCTGCTGATTCTGTACTTACATGTGCATCTAACTTGCCTAACCACCTCCATATCATGAAAGAAGCTTTTTCCTCAGCTGAGAAATGGAGCCACAATGCCCAGCTACTATTCAATCCTAAAAGAAAAGTTACTGGTATTTTCCCAAATAATACACACTCAAAATGAATTTCAGAATCTTTTCACTAAATAGAACTGAAATTGAAGTAGTTTATAATTTGAGTGATTCCAGACAGTGACCTTTAAATTTGACCTGCATGTCCAAAAATCTTGGAGACTCCAAAAAATTAGGAATGTTCTACAAACACAAAAACATCCTTAGCAATGTCACCAAAACCACTTTTGACACTACCTGGCTTCTACCATATCTCTTATATAATGCACCTTTTGCAACCAACCTTCAGGTGACAGTTAAAATAAGCTGGAGGAATTCCATAAGTTTACAAAATTTGCCACCAACAGAACAATACTGCAGCCTCTACTGTATTGCCCTTAAGGCTTTGAATTGGCTCCATCTGCCTCGCCACATACAGCTCATCTCCACATGTGTTATTTACAAACCGATGACTACCCTGCTTTTAGTTCTACTCTCCGTTCTACTCTCCATTCATATTACCCTAATGCCCCAATGCACTACTGCAGTCTAATGAGCAACATTATCTGGGCATATATAAACCCCACAAATCCTCTCGCTAAAGTCTCCAGTCATTCTCCTCTTCCTAAAAAAATGGAATTCTTTCCCTCTGCAAATTAGATCTACCTCTAACCTTTCCAACTTCAAATTACTTCTAAAAGGCTATCTAAATAAAACATGGGTCTACTCCTGCACTACCCCAGGCCAAACTAGTGCCTCCCTCCTCCAACTACTAGAATACTTTGATAATGTTCAGAGAGAAGGAATTAGAAATCTATTTCTGGACAAAGATTAAATATATTTTTGCCTAGACTATATTATCTAATTATCTTTTCCAAAGAGTGTACTCGGTATATTTAATGTCATCACTATAAACTGCTGCTTGTGAGTATTGTATCGAGAATATTATTTTTCAGCTAGTTATAGCGATCTACATGTTTTCACTATGTATATATGTGTATATGTATAGGTTCACACTGTATGAGCTGAAGCTGATTTTTTTTTACTTGGTTAATATGTAATTTTTCTGTATTACACTTTGACACAATATGCTTAGACGTTATATGGGAGGAGTGCACTGCATAGTGCTCGGTCACATGACATGTTATTATTCATAGCTGATACAAGGCTGCCAGAGATGTTAATAGATTTCTCGCACGTGCTGTACATCAGGATTTTTTATTTTTTTATTTTCAGTTTTATGACCAGGGAGGTCCACTGGGCTCAAGGAGTCCATTTTCAGTGGAGGCCCAGAGAGAAAAGCTCCACAAAACATATCAGACATAGTAACAATTAAACAATTAGTAAAAATTATGTAGTAAAACATAAGCACAGTAGAATGTCAACATAGTGTGGTATACAGCGCATATTTACATGTAAATACAATTACAGGTCGATTCATACAGAGAGGTTTTAAATCTGAGAATGCTATGAAAGAAACATTAGTAAGAAAACAGTAAACATGATTGAACTCCTATTGGGTAAGGTGGAAGGTAGTTTACATATATGTATGTATTCATGTATTAGACAGGATTAGGTAGGTAGAGTACAAGTGCATTTCCTGTTATTGGAGAGGTAGGAATGGAGCTGGGTATTGAAGTGCTCAAATTTTTGAGAAATTCTTAGAGAGGGAGGAAGAGTTCCATTTTTTGGCTAAGGAAAAGATAGGAGAAGCTGACCGGAGGGACGGTTTGGTTTGTATACAGAAATGAGATTTTGGTGAGCAGATCTTAGAGTTCTGTGAGAGGTATAGAGTGGTAAGATATAAATTTGTGCAGGGCACTTGGTTTAAAAATGAGTTTGTGTGCTGTAGTGATTTGGAGGTAGTCCAGGTAGTTGGGAAGTTACAGCCATTGCAGTAGGTGGAGAGGTATGCAGTGGTGGGTAGAGTACTTGGAGGCAAAATTTGAGATTCTGTTGTAACAGGATTCCAGTTTAGAGGAGATAAGAGGAAGGTTGGTTAGCAGAGGGGCACCATACATCAGAGATGGTAGTAATTAGGTAGTGGCGAGGGTCTGTTTTGTGGAAAGGGATAGAAAATGGGATTTCCTGTACCGCATGCCAAGTTTCTGATGTGTTTTCTTAATGTTTAGCTGAATATGGGTGTTGAATTTGAGGTGTTCATCAATAGTGACCCCAAGACGTTTAGCAAAAGGAACAACTTCAATAGTGGAGTTGGCATGGCTGACTATGTTGAAGGAGGTTTTGTCAAGAGGGTGAGATTTAGAGGGAGAGAATAGTAAAATTTTAGATTTGTTGGCATTTAGAGAGAGGTGATTTTGAAGCATCCAGTTCTCAGTGGTGTAAAAAGCAGTTTGGGTTTTTGTTTGAAATACTTGGAAGTTAGAAGCAGGGCAGACTAGAGTTGAGCTATCTGTATACTGGACTATCTTGGTATTAAGAATAGCTGTGTGGAAGTCATTAATAAAGATATTAAATAGCATTGGACCAAGTATAGATCCTTGGGGGACACCAGTTGGGGTTGGGAGGAAGGTTGAGTTGCCAGTTTTCCATTTTACAGCCTGAGATCGGTCAGAGAGGTAGCTGCTTGACCAGGCAAGGGTGTTGTGTGAGAGATTAAGATTAGCAAGGTGGTTTAAGAGATGGGAATAGGAGACAGTATCAAAAGCCTTGGAGAGGTCAAGGAGGACTGTGGATACACGTTATCCAGAGTCACGGGTGTGGATTACTATGTCTAGGAAAGAGAGGAGAGCAGTTATTGTGCTATGGCCCAGATGAAATCTGTGTTTAGTTGGGGTGAGGAGTTGGTTATTTGTAAGGAATGGCATGAGTTTGAGGTGGATGCATTTCTCAAGTATTTTTGAAATAGGTGAGAGAATGGCTATGGGCCGGAAGTTGACGATTCTATTATTTTTGCCTCCTTTGTGGAGGGGTAGGATGAAGGCTGCATGCCACAGTTTAGAAACATAAGATTCCTGTATGGATCTGTTAATGAGAATGCTAATGGGGATGGTGATGCAGTCTGCTGCAAGTTTTAGAAAGAGTGAGAGGATGTCAGGGGCTTTGGAGCCTGGCTTAAGCTTAGGGAGGAGTTTAGTTATATATATGAGGTTGAAATGGGTTTGAGATGAAAGATGGGAGATGAAAAAGGAATGAATGGTAGAGGAGAGGGTTTGAGTAGGGAGGAGGAGTTGTTTGTAAGGTCTTGGTAAGTTCTGCTATGGAGTTAATAAAGGAGGAGTTGAATAGCATGGTTATATCTGGGTCAGACTTGCTAGTGTCAGGGCAAGGATTGTTTTTGGTACCACGGTTGAGAAGAGAGTTGATAGACTTCTAGAATTGTTTGGGATTTTTGGAATGATTAGATAGAAGTTTGGTATAGTATGATTTTTATCCTGTATAATATGTTTTTGGCTAGTTTACGGAGTTGTTTATATTTAAGAAGGGCATCTGGGTTCTTATTGTGATGGTAAAGTTTCCAGGTTTTGTCCCTTTGTTTCATAAGTATTTTGGTGTCTTTAGTAAGCCAAGGGGCTGAGTTAGTTTTTATACATTTGTTTTGGGGGGTCATGAGAGTTAAGGGTAGCTAAAAAGGTTGAGTTGAAATGTTCATTGGCCTGGTCTAGAGGAAGGGTTTTTAGATTGTTCCAGTTTATTAGTTTGAGAGAATTGAAGAAAGTTATGGGGTTAAAGTTTGTGAGGTTTCGTGTGTGGATATATTGGTTTTGGTGAGGAGAGGAGGGAGTTGCTCTATAGATGAAGGCTGGCAAGTGGTCACTAAGAGTCTGGTAAGGTGCCCTTATGGAAGAATTTATTAGGATGAGAGACTAGGAACAAATCAAGTATGAAGCCTGGGGGGTTGTTTTTATTAGATCTGGTAATGGTATTTAAGTTGACTGAAATTATATAGGTTGATTGAGATGGTGGGATTATTGTTCTCAATTTTGTTCCAGTCAATGTTTACATCTCCTAGGATGTAAGTCTCAAACTTTAATATTGGTTGAGGCCCATAGAAGGATTTTCTCAAGTATATTTGTATTGTTTCCATGGGGGATATAGAGGGCTATAAATGCTTTTATGGTTATTTAGTTGGAGAATTCCTACGACTAGTTCAGCATTGTTGAACTGAGGAATAGGATTTTGGTAGGGAGTGATGGAGAGTAGGCAAGAGTAGATTAAGGCCACTCCTCCTCCATTCTTAAGGTGGTCATGTCTAAGAGCTTGAAACCCAGGGGGTAGGATTTCAGAGTCAGAAATATTGGGTTTTAGCTATGTCTCAGAGACAGCTACTATGTCAGGTAGGGTATGGTAGAGCCAATCGTGGAAGTGGGCTGTTTTGTTTTTTAGACTCTGGGCATTGATGGTCAGGAGTTTGAGATATTTAGGGTTGATAATATGGGTGGTAATAGGGGGAGTTGGATTGTTGCTGGTACTAGGTTCTGGGTTGGGATGTATGTCTCCTGCTAGGCATAGACAGTTAAAGGGGAATGAGAGCAGGAGTTTGGGTTTACTCCTAGTGTTTTGTGGGAGGTATAATAATGCTTTAGGAATATGATGTTTCATTAAGGAGGGTAGAAGTTTTTTTGAAGCAGAGAAGTGGGTTTTGTTGAACTAGGGAGGGTGATGTAGTGTAAAAGTGAGATATGGTAAAGTGATAATGAGTGTTGAGGGTGATGGTAGGGTGAAGAGGGGATATGAAACAGGGGGTAGTTCATAAGAGGAATAAAATGTAGCATGGTATAGAGGAATTAGAAGTAGTAGGCAGAGGGAAGGGATGAGAAGGGTTTGAGAAGACATGGTATGATGTAGGTATAAATGAATAGTTTGGTGGAGGGTATTGAAGTAGTTGGATGTAGGGGGAACTATGATCATGTAAGAGGGAGGTGTTTAGAAGTGAGTAAAGTGCTATAAGGTTTGGGATGGGGGAGGGGGTGAGAAAGTTTTGGAGGGTGAGAGGGGAGGGGATAGTGAGGAGATGTGAGTGGATTGGGAGAGATGGAGGGGAGGGGACATTTGTCTAGGATAAGTGTAAGAGCACTGGAGGTGGGTGAGAATTGGGGGTAGGGTAGGGGAGCGAAGTGAGCCCGCAGGGTGAATGGAGTGGGTAAAGCCAAGAGAAGAGATGGCCCAGAGAAACCATATCAGTGAACAGAAGCTGGAATACAGGTAAAGGAAGGGAGAGGGTTATATCTTTGTAGTGAATGGACTAGGGAAAAAATGTTAAAGAATACTATAGTTCATCAGATCAAGCCTTGAGAAGTGAAAGATAATTCCACAGACTCTCAAGTGAGGAACAGAGAAAAAAGTGAACAGTGTATACTTTGTGAGGCTGTGTAAAGGTGTTTTGCAGAACTTTCCAGGGTGTATCCTGCCACCAGGTGGTGAAGGAGGAAGGTAGTACCCTAAATTAATTTAGACATAGCTGTAAATTCCTTTTAATCTAAGAAGTTTACAAGGAAGTGGACATGGAGTAGCATGTAAACCTGGGGGGGGGGAGCGAACTGTGGCAGGCTGCTATCATGCACACTAAGATAGGGTGATGGGCAAGATTATAAATTGCCAACAGCAATGTTCAATATAGCTACATACACTGATGTTCCTTCGTAGGAGGGAAACTAAGCCCTTTAGTTAGGTTGGAGTTGATTGAGCCTGGGAGCAGCTTATCCAAGGATGTCTTCACTCAGATGGGAGTGAATTCCTGTACAAAAAGAAGGTAGAGGTAGCACCTGAGGGAGCAAGTGGGAAGCAAGACAAGCAGCCTGGCCACAGGACCAACTCAGAGGTAAGTGGACATGATTTAGTCCTGGTATTTTTAAAATGGCACACTGAGCTTGTGCTCATGCAGCAGGCTGTAACACTTACTGAGGTATGTAGTACTGCACCTCTACAGCCAGCTTTTATACCTACAACAGATATGCTGCAGTGTAAAATCTGATGTACTCATTAAAAATAGCGGCATGTTCACTGTATACCCCCATGGTGTTTTGATATTAAGCATTCATAGCTGCTAAAAGGCAAGTATTAGGGACTTGGTCCAGTGGAACATTGGCCGCCTTGCCATTGCATCTACCATTACTTCTGCCTCATCTGTAAGGGACAAGGGGCAGCACTAGTGTTGAACTTGCATATCCCATCAACTTATTAAGGTTATTTTTGAATAAAGTTGGGGACTTTTTTTTGTTTGGCATAGACTGTGTGTTTATTCCATAAGTAGGAAATTCTCTGGGAAAGATGCAGTCCTACCACTAACTCAAATTCCAGGACAGTACTGTACAAAAGGCAACTATAAACCATAAAAAGTGCAGTGAAACCGGAACCAAGCAAGGACAGACAAAATGATTTTAAAGTTTTAATCCTATTGATGTGTTTTCATCCTGAAACACACCGAACTTCATCAGAGCAAATGGTAAATGTTCTCAAAGTCTTAAAAAAAATAAATAAAAAAGCACACAATCACCACCAATATTTTTTTAGAGATACAATTTGCAAGTGACTAAAATCGATGCATTTAAATAACATAAAATAGAGTCTCATGCAAGTAAATGCGAAACAATAAATAAAATTCAGTCTCATTAAAAATATTTCTAGAATTTAGCAGATCTCATTTTAAGAAGGGGGTGCAATAGAAACTGCTCCATACCTGAATAGTTATGGGCATTCAAATGAAACTACCAAACTTTATATTCTTTGAGGGCCTCCCATGCACCATCTCTAGCATCTCTAGGCACAACTTCTAAAATACCAAAAGGACATTTTTAAAAGTTGCACAATTTAGGTAATGTTTATACAATGCATTTTTAGGGTTAGCATTGGTGACGTCATGTAAATGTTCATAAATTCATTTTTCAGGGGACATTCAGTCTTTCCTATAAAATAAATGCCACCCATACCAAGCATTTTGCTAAGTAAACAACCCCAGACGTGTTACATTTCCCATGTTGAGAAATCACTTTAGTTTAAAAAGTATTGTGCAGGGTTAGGTTAATAGTATTTATTATGTACGAACATTATGTACATCTCTTGCACTTAACTGTACGAAACTTTAGCTTGTGAACAGGAGTTGTAACTTCTGATTTTCTAACAAATGTTTAAAATGACTATTTACCATAAAAACAAATGAAAGTTTGTCACTAAGCTTACTATCAATTGCTTTATTCTCTTTAAAAAAGTCCCAATTTAATTGCACAATGTTTTATTTTCTCAAATCCATCACTAAATAGTAAAACAAAAGCTCTAGTAAGAATGTTTTCCATTAAATCAGTTTAGTCAGCAGTGTTGATTTCCAGACTCCCTGAACTAGTACCCTTCCCCAGTTAAGGTGAATTGTAGACCCGTGGTGTGGTCACTAATGTAGCCAATGATGTTTTCAACCAATTTCTGAGGGTATTTCCTATCAATCATTTCTTTCACGTAATCCCACTGCACTATAAATGTCTCTTTTGAGATCATATAGGAAAATCTAATGGCTTGCCCTTTAAACGAGCTCTTTTTTTGTTTAACTGCATGGTTACTGCAGATGTATACATTTGAAAAGCTGAAGTTAGGCTTTCTCTAGATAGAAAAAAAACACACTCCTCTTTACATAGCAACACATCTAAATAATTAACATTTTTGTGCTGTATAAAGGTAAATTTCAAAAAGTTAGTTGTTTCCAAATAAATAATAGTCTTCCACGTTGTCGTCAGGCCCAGTCCGCAATATAAATGACACCCAGGTAACACAAGTACAATCCACAAAAAGGAAAATAAACTTTTTTTATTAAATATATACATTTCTTCCTAACATTTTAACATTAAATTATCAAAAATGGGTGCAAGCTACAGTGGGGTTATTTAATGACTTTCAGAACATTTGTTCTGATGAAGTCCTGTGTGTTTGAGGATGAAAGCACTTAACATTTGGATTCAAATTTTAAAATCTTTTGGTCTGTCCTTGGCTGGTTCCTGTTTCCCTGCTCTTTTTCTGGTTAAGAGATGCAATCATTCCAGCTGCTTTTGTCAATTTTTCTTTAAATTCATAGTTTGAATGGTTATTTGTGGTACTACCATTTTACAGTTGTGTAAAAGATCAACTAGGGCAGGGTCATTTGTGGCCATATATGCCAGAGGCACCCCAAATAAGTCTGTAATGTGTAGTAGTGATTGAGGAATTTTACTGTCTGTGTTGCTTAGAGAGTAAGATCCTGAGGTTTACTTTTAAAGGAAAACTAGATTGTTTTTGTTTGTTTTTTTTTTCTTTTCTAGTTTGAATGATAGGCTCAGATGGGTGCCTGCAAAATCTGGTAAGTACCTCAGCTAGGAAGAAAGAATAACAGGCAAACAAGACATAAGCAAGTAAGTAAAATGCAGTGAAAATCAATATAAGCAATGCAAAGGGGAACGGCATATAGAAAAAAGGCTATTCCTCAATATATAGATTATTACAGAGATTTTTGCAATTATGAGATGGTTTGAATGCTAATTTTACAAATGTATTTAAACATTTTATTTGGCATTATTTGAACATTTTGAAAAACTGAATAAATATTAAATATTTGCTTTTTTGTTATCTTAATGTAGAAAATGTTGCTTAATTTCCCATTGGGTTTAGGTGAAAGACTTCATGCAGTGGGACAATACTACAGAGGACATATTATTTCTTAGTTTATTCTAAAATTAGATTATTTGAATTTTGGCCCACCTTGTTTGTTAGAATGCTGGGTATGCCGAAAGTAGTTTGTTATCCTTTCTAAACAGTAGTTCAAATGTTACATTATAAAGGTAGGAGTATTTAACATAATGGTTACACTAGTTATACCCAGGGTCATCGAATGATAGTGTAAAAATAGGACTAATCTCAAAAGCATGAGTAACTCTTGGCAAAAAAAAAATGTTGCAATGTATACTTTAAATGCTTTATAAAAAAAAATAGCAAATGCATACCAGTATTAGGGTTCTTTTTGAAAAACAAAATATAGCATACCACGTGTATTGTTGTAGGTCAAAACGGTGAACGTTCATATGAGCAACTGCTTTTTCAGACTGCGAATTGCAGTGAGAGTTCATATGAATGAACATTGTTTTCGATGGAGATTTTGCTGGTAGCCTTTTGTATGTAATTGCAGGGTAGTGGGGTAAAGGAATTTGCCCTTATGACATGGTTGTACAATCTCTGAGTTGGTATATGTAATTGGCAGGAGTGTAGTGGCTGCTCTGCAAAAAAAAAAAAAGATATCAGGGCCCACTGAGGCTGTGTTCTTGGCCTTAGTGAGTGCAGCTAGCACATACAGTCTCTTTGTAGCCAGAAGGATCATGTTTGAAGGTATTTTTGAGGGATGGATAGGGTTGGCTGGGGGTAACGTTGGAACAGAATTTGACAGCCATTAGATTCACTACATCACCCAGCTCAGTAAATGTGACACCATTAAGCACCAGGTCAACACACTGCTATGTACTGCCTTTGAGGATTCTGACATAGCTGAAGAAGACCCTATGGCTGGCTTTTGCCTGGGATATTGCCTTGACCACAACATTGACTTTATTGAACTTGGCACTCTTAGCTGCCTGTTTAATTTAATAAGAGAATTCTTATCTTTATGTGAGTTACACTTCCTGAATTTTATACATGATTTTTCCATTTAGTTGTATAATCTATTTAATTTGGATGCCACCAGGGTGACATGGTTGTACAGAATTTCTCTGAACAATTCTGCATAGGCTGCTGTGCTCTGGGTTTGGAGGGGCATTGGATTTTGACTAGCTATTGCTTAAACAGTAGTTTGTCATGTAATAGTTCCTAAATATTATTGGGTTTACTGGGGATACAGAGCTGATTTTCATTTCAAAGGGGATAACTTTATAGTCTCTCCTTGTCATAGAGAATGTGACAATGGGGGAGGAGGCAGGTGCAGCAGTCCCCAAATTTCGGAGTACAAGGTCCTGTATGCTGGAACCTCTAATAGGCATATGCACTAACTGGTCAAGGTTGTTTGTATTTAAAAAGTCCAGTAATCTCTGTCCCTGCAGATTTAAGTCCATGTAGGAGAAGAGGGGTACTTCAGGTCCCCAATGAGTAAGGGGTTAGGTTGGATGGTGAGTGTCTCAAGTAGGACTAAGTATGCCCTGTGTTTAAGACCAAGAAAGAGTAACCTGCAACTTGATAGGATATATAGTATAGGATTTTATGTATGCTGACTTGAATGTGAGGAAACTGCAGGGTCACCATATTTAACCAACTTAGATGTATGCTTGTTATGGATATATATTGAGACACCTACATTTTTAGTCCCTGTCTGTGTATCTACTGGTCTGAAAGTGGAAGGCACTGAAATATTGTACTGCTAGGGTTCTATCTTGCTTTAAACCATGTCACAGTAACTGCAAAGATGTCTATATCCTCCAGGGAGAGTTTGGAGGGAGTGTTTTTGTTTAGATTCCTGGCATTGAGCTTTAACACCTTCAGGTTCAGTTAGGTTGATTTTGCTATGTCAGTAGGCTTGTCATTTTGGCATCTCCTAATAAAGGCCCCGTGGGGGAGGATGAAGTTTCAGCCAGTATTGAAAGACCTAGAGAGTATAGATGTAGACTGTCCTAGGGACAGCAACATGGTCCATTTCAAAATGTCTTCCCATGTTGACAAAGTATTGGGTCCCCTTAGAGTGACACCAGAAACCTAGCCAATTGCTAAAATCATTCATCTTTAGTTTGTATTGTGCCATTATCCTTGGTGAAGGTAACATGCTGCTTAATGCTAGACAAGTACCAGCCTGAGATAAATTAGAAATCAAAAAGGTTTCTCTTCATAGTCTAGGAAGGTACATCTTGGGTCATTTTCACCTACATATTCCATGATGGGAATCATAACTGGTACCTGTGGTACAGTGACTTGAGTGCATGTGTAATTTGATGGCTCCTGGCTTCAGATAGGCAACTGTTATCTTCTCTTTGTTCAGTCTGGTTAGAGGGGCATCAGTCTGCCTTACATTGGAGTCCACTATGACTGGAGTTCTGGGAAGTATTCCTGCTTACTTTATAAGCTTTGTATTTTGGGATCCACTGAATGTGGCTGTATGTGAGTGTTAGGTGTTGCTTTTGTTGAGTGTTTTTGAGTTTGCTGAGGATAATCTTTGCTGATGAGTGGTCAAGGAGATCTTTGTTTAGAAAGATTGCATTTAAGTGCCTCAGCAGACATTGGACATTTCTTGCATGAAACACAGAAGGAAAGAATAATATTAGCTGGGGACTTAAATTTACTAGAAACCAACTAGAATAATATTGATTCTACAACATTAATAAGGAAATTATTCACAGCATATATTCAGGAGGGTCTAGGTTACAACGTCGACAGATGAGAAGACCGACAGCGAAATCACAGACGCGAGAAGATCGATGGATGAAAACACCGACGCGGAGAACACCGAGATGGGGAAAGGATGTGTAAGTATGCGGTAGTGACGGACGTTAGGGTGTGAGTAAGGTAAGTGTGCGATGTTGGCGGTCTGTAGGGGTAGGGGTGGGTTAAGTGAGTTAGGGTTAGGGTGCGAGTTAGGTAAGGGTGCAGTAGTGAATGTTTTGGGTTAGGGGCGGGTTAAGTGAGTTAGGGTTAGGGCGCGAGTTAGGTAAGGGTGCAGTAGTGAATGTTTTGGGTTAGGGCGGGTTAAGTGAGTTAGGGTTAGGGCGCGGGTTAGGTAAGGGTGCAGTAGTGAATTTGTTTGGGTTAGGGGCGGGTTAAGTGAGTTAGGGTCAGGGAGCGGGTTAGGTTAGTGTGCGATAGTGACTGACCTTAGGGTTAGGGTTTCGGTTAGGGTAGTGGATAGTTGTGTATGTAAGGTTTAGTGTTTGTTTGTTAGGATTTAGGTGTGCTTGTGTTGTGTGTGTGGTTTTTGGTCAGGGAATTTGTTTTGTTTATTGGTTGTTGTGATGTGTTGAGTGTGTGTGGTGTCGTGTTTGTGAGCTGTCGATGATGTGGTGTCGGTGATGTCGTTGTCGATGTTGTGTTCTGTCGGTGTTATAACCTAGAACCATTCAGGAACAACAATTGCTTCAGACTGTAAAAAAAAAAAAAAAAATCAGGGGACAGAACATACTAGACATTGTGTTCCCAAAGAAATTACTGTAACTTCAACTCAAGTTTTACCACCATTGACGTACCGTGATCATGGGGTTATAAAGGTTAATTTGTTGCTAGATAATTCTGCCAAACTGAAATCTAAGCCAATGCACAGAAGGTTAATTATAGATTATATGGAAGCAAAAACCGTCACTATCTAAAAACTAACTGGAATGAGGTATTCAGTGGAAAAACTGCAGATGGAATGTGCAAAGATTTGAAAAGAGAAATTGAGTGCAAAAAAACAAAAAACATGTTTGACATCAGGATCTAGGCATACAGCATCAGGCGGATATATTTCCATAAGAACAAGATATCTGATTAAGGTGTGAGACAAAAAATATAAGAAATGGAAGAGAGTTTGAACTACAACTTTGAAAACTGAAATAAAAAAGCTAGACTAACAGATTAAGCACAGTGTGAGACAAGATCAAGAAAAATTAGAAGAAAATTGATATAAAATTATTGAGCATAATAGGAAACCTTTTTATAGATCAGTAGAAGGAGTAAAGAAACACAACTTGATAATGTGTGCAGATTCTAAAATTTATTCTCGGACACGACAGATTATATATTACAAAATCTTATGCAGTTTGGCTCCACATAAGGGGTGGCAAGTTGTCCTACTGACATCCAGGTATCCCCAGATACTGCAATCAAATTTGATTATATTGAAAAGGAACTGCGCAAACTGGATCCAAAGAAAGCACAAAGAGGAGAAGGAATTGATAACAATGACCTGAAAACACTTCAACAAGATCTTACAGTACCATTATATCTGTTATTCACTAGGTCATATAAATATTGGGAGATTCGTCAAGATTGGAAACATGCGCTTATTAAACCCGTTTTTAAGGGAAAGGGGAGTAGGACAAACCCTGAGTCATACAGACTCTTGAGTCTACTTTCATGTTATGGAAAAATAATGGAGAAGGTAATATTGGATAAGTTATTGTCAGAACTGGATAGGCTGGGACTTGAAACCATGCATATGTTGAAAACAGATCTATTACCACCTGTAACATGATGTTCTATAACAATATAATAACAGCTATGAATGAAACATTGTGCTGTGATGTAATTTATATAGATTAACTTCAGCATTTGACAGGGTCATACACATAACACTGATCAATAAGTTAGTACAACTAGGTATTGATGCACCCTAAGTTGGATAGTTGCATGGCTTACAAATAGGACATGGCAAGTATCATACAGCAACTGGACAAGTGACATCTTTGGTTAAAGTCAGGGTATCCCACAGGGATGTGTCCTAGGCCCTTACTTATTTAGATTGTATCTTTTAGACCTAACTTTTTCATCTGAGGTGTTCTACAGTCTATATGCAGATGACTTGAAATTGGGTAAACTAATTACATGTGTTACAGGTAAGGCATGTCTGCCAAATAACGTGACTAAATTGACCATTTGGGCACAGGAGAATAATATGCTGATAAATGCATCAAAAACTAAGCGTATGAGATTTGGTAGGCATAAATTGAAAGCTGAATATTTAATACAGCACACAGTGATTGAAACTGTATACTCCGAGGTCTGAGACTCATTTAAAGACCTGGGTATATGAGTAGATTCAGCTATGTGTTTTTCTAATCCTATCAACCAATTAGTTAACGATAGTTATAGAACTATAGATTATATAAAAAGATTTATAAAGTCCAGGAAATCAAAAATAACGAAGTCATTGTTTGTTACATTAGACCCAAACTTGAGTATGGAATAACAATATGGAAACTCTATAAGAAAACAAGCATGAGTAAACTGGAAAGAGTACAGTGGAAGTATACCAAGGCTATCCGTAGATGTGAACGTTTAAGTTATTATGAAAGACTAAAATATCTGAACTTATACAGTGTCTCATATAGATATTTAAGAGGAGACCTTATTCAGGTACATAGGGCATTTAGATACAACTACCTCTGGGAATGTTTGGGGTTATCAAAAAGTAATAGAGAATCATCAGATAACCTGTGTAGAAGGTTCTATAGGAATGAGAAGTGTACTAATTGGTTCTCTGACAGAGTAGCTGATGCATGGAATAGACTACCAAATTACATTAAAGCAAGTACTAGTTTAGATATTTTTAAGAACAGTGTGGATACTCTTATGGGAACAAGTGTTTTGGTATATTGGCAAACTAGAAGGTCATTAATGCCCGTGTATGTATGGTCAATGTGTGCTATGTGAGGTGGGTGTTGTGTGCATGGTTTTGACAACCTGATGTGTACTTGTATATGATTTATCCCCCATTGACCTTGTATATTTATACCTCACACACATTGTATCTGTTACTTTAAGGATTAAGTGATGGTCAGTAAATATGATACAAATGTTGCATGGACTCAGATACCCAAATCCACCAAGTTGGCTGCAGAGAGAAGTGAGGAAATTGCATGGCTATGTTGTTTGGTCCTCTAATTGGTGAGCTACAAGAGTGTGATGTACAGGTAGGTTTGCCAACTGTCTGAATTCTTCTGGACTTCTGGAATTAAGGAACATTGTCCAGAAAAAAAAATCTGTTATCTATAGGACAGCCCCTGAGCAGCCAAGTGTTGTTGGTTGTGCGGAGCGCTCCGTATGTAACATAGACTTAGCCCACTGTTAAAGTGCTTGAGATTCTAAACTGTAGTATTAACCAAGTCAGAATGGCTGTCCTGAAAGCTCGTTCCAGCAGAGAGTGTATGTGTGTATGAGAGTGAGAGAGACCAGAGTGATGGCATTATTTTACACTTGCTAAACAGCTATTTAGCGAGTATAAAAAATAAATACAACAGAGAAGTCTTTGTGTGTGCATGTCTGTTTCTGTCTGTGTGAGTGAATGTGTGTATGAAAGCGGAACAGACTGTGTGTGTGACAGATTGAGAAAGCGATCAGGTGATCTTGTGTGAGTGAATGCGTATATGAAAGCAGAATAAACTGTGTGTGGTAGCAAAAGTGAAGAGTGAGAGCAAGCAAGCGATTCCCTGCCAGGAGAAAAGGGGCTTGTGCAATGCCTCTCAACCTCTTACCACAAGAAATCTGGCCAAAGCTATAAATGATGGGGGGGGGGGGGTTAAATATTGCTCTTGCAAACTTAGAAAGTACATAGAACAACAGGTTTTGCTTTAGCATTAATTTTTCTGCACTGTATTAAGTCTGAAACTTGAATGACTGTCATCATTTCCTGAGTACAACCCTCAATGATTTGCCAGAAAACCACAATTTTGAGAAATAGGCCAAAAATATGAGGCGATAATCAGTATAGTTGAGAGGTATGTGGTTTGTGTATCTCTCCTCTTAGATCAAGGTATCTGGATAAGCCTAAAACTAATGGGTTCCTATTACCTGATCGCAGATGCAGTTTGTCGAATGCATCTTGATCGAACCGAAAAGAGTGAAAAGGCAAAATAGTGAAGCGGGTTTTCAGCAAATTCTTTCCCTGGGAAAGAATTTGCTTAGCCGCTTTCATTACTTTGCTGTTTTCAGCACTGTAGTGCGATCTCGAAGTTGATATAGTTAAGTAGGGGTGGTGTGGGGGGCACAGCCCCCTACATCGGGGGTTTAAAGTTTGTTTTTTTTGTTTTTTTGGAAAAGTGATTTTTTTTCCCAAGGGAAAAAAATCACTGTTCTGAGGCTTCTATGTCGTAAACTTTCGCTTACATAGGGTCGATTTATCTAAAGTTTGTTTTTGTAAGTGTGCGATAATATAATAGACCCAAACTAACTGGAGACGAGGCTCAAAACAAGAGCATATTTTAACTGATTTGTGTTATGAAGTGTGTGTGTGTGTGTGTGTGTGTGTGTGTGTGTGTGTGTGTGTGTGTGTGTGTGTGTGTGTGTGTGTGTGTGTGAGGGAGATCAACCACTGGTAGTAGCAGTGAAGAGGTTTGCAAACCTTGGGACCTTTCAGCTGAAGAAATCTAGATAAAGCCTAAAATAAAGGGGGAACAGAGGCTCAAAAATAGGAATAGATTTTAATTATTGGTCTTAGAAAATTACAAACTTGCTTAAATAAAAGGATTTGTGTTGGCATGAATTTTTTTACGGAAATAAAAGTCTGAAACTCAAAATGTATGCCATTACTTAGTAACGTCACTCTCCTGTGACTGGCAACAAACCAAACATTTAGTTGTAAGGGACCAAAAAAAAAATTCCTGTATGTAAAGTGCTTCCTCCAACACCATTTACATATACTACAGCAAGTTTGAAACATTAGGCAGAGGAGCATTTTTTTACATCAAAAATATATAAAAAGTAATATAGTAATAAATAAGTAAACCTTACAATTTTACAGACAGCCCATTCTCTAAGGACAATAATGCCCTCAAGGGCATACATATAATCGCACACACACACACTTGCGTCTGAGTGTATATACACATACAGAAGCAGATATAGTCCCTGAGATTCACGAAGGCCGATTTTCCATGTAGGAGCAGTGTAGGAGCTTCTGCATGGAAAATGGCCACCCAGCAATCCAGGAAAGTGCCGTTTTCATGTGCACGAGCGACCCTGCATTATTCTAGCACGGAAAACCGGAATATATGCAAATCGCCTCATTTGCTGGTGAAAACCATGCAAATGAGGTGATTTTGCAATCCACCAAGCTGCCAGGTCTCCATACTAGAACAGTGTCAGTGCAGAAATGTATTCAGCTAGTAACCGAATACATTTCTACATCTGACAAAACGGAGGCATGACAGCTCATATAAAAGCATGCATTATGTTTAATACACATGACAATGGCCAAATATAAGGCCATTGGCATTAAAAATAGTTTCATTTTTTTTTAATTAAACTTTTGCAGAGCGCAAACAGGATCGTGCTGAAAATAAAAAAAATGAGAAGTCAATTTTAAGATAATTCTGCATTTTGCCATTATAGTCAATGGCATGCAGAATGTAAACAATACCAGGAAGCACTGGTTGTCAAGGGGAAAGGGTTAATTTAAGTGCAGTAACTAATGACCTACACACTGGGGTATACAAATGAGGGGAGTTATACTGAATCATAGATTTCTTCAAAGTGTCAGCCTATACCTAACTACAGATTTCTTCAAAGTGTCAGCCTATACCTAACCGTGTAGGTGCAGCAATACAATAGTGCAAGTCTAACAGCTGAATGACTTTATAAGGGTGTGTCTCATGCTTTCTATAAGCTCATTGGAGCTCTGTGGCCCATTTTTTCCCTTAGCTAATGACAGCTAAGGAAGGGGGTGTCTCAGATCTGCCTAAGCATTGTGTGCATAGCCTAAATCGGTCTGCGATCCATGCACCGGTATGTAAAAAAAAAAAAAAAAATAATGGCAGCACTGGGTATGCACGGTGTGCCTCGGGGCTTAAATAGGGAGGAACTAGAAAGGGAAAACAGCAGTAGGAAGGCAATCCTGGAGAACTAGCATAGCTGGCAGGTGAAATGCATCAGAATCAGCCAGTTACAAAGGCAGCAGCCCAGTACACAACTATAAACTATGCAGACACCTTTCACTCTGTTTTTTCCCACAAACTCTACACCACTGGTGTACACAGATGAAATTTTACCTGACAAAACTAACAAAATGTAAGGGACTGCTGTCGCTGTCATACATCAATATGTGCATGGGATGGTGAAATGCTGATGACCATCCCACAGTGAAGAGGAGGAGAAGAGTGTACAGACCCAGGGTAACCTACCAGGGGCTACATGAGCTGGAGATAATGGAGCGCTATAGGGTGGATAGGGACATTCTACAGCAAATTGTTGAGCTGTGCCGGCCCCGCTTCACACACACAACCAACAGGTGGGAACTCATCCCAGTGGATACCAAGGTATGTGTAGGCTTAAGAATACTAGCAACAGGTACCTTCCAAAGGCCAACTGGTGATATCATGGGGATCTCACAGGCATCAGCATCCAGGGTACTCCACCAGTTCCTGGATGCCATGTCACCATATGCCAGTGAGCACATATATTTCCTCAACACCTGTGAGGCGCTGACCAGCAATATGCATCTCTTCCACCAAATAGCAGAATACCCTGAGGTAGTGGTTGCTATAGACTGCACGCACATATACACATCAAAGCACCACCCGGTGAGCAGGGTAGAGTCTACATAAACAACAAGGGCTTCCCCTCCATCAACTGCAATGTAATGTGCGATGCCCAGAGCATTATAATGAATGTGTGTGCTGGCAGCCCTGGAAGCTATCATGACTCCCACATCTGGCATATGACACAGCTGTACCAGTCATTTGCCATTGGGGACATCCCATATTGCCACCTAGGGGGGATGTTAGCTATGCACTGGAGCTGATGACACCCCTCAGAAATGCCCACACACCTGAACAAGAACTCTATAATGAGGCACATGCACAGACCAGAATCATAATCCAGTGTGTATTTGGGATGCTCAAGTTATGGTTCCACTGCCTGGACATATCCGGTGGAGCCTTGCAGTACTCTCCAGCTACATGTATACAAATGTTCATAGTATGTGCCATGCTACACAATATGATCCTGCAGAAATAGCTGCAGCAGGAACATCACAGGGCAAGGCCACACAGCCCCCCACCATTGCCAAGGCCATCACAGGCACAGAATGACACTGAGGAAGAACTACCTGAGCTTGCCTTTGTAGGCAGAAGGAGGCATGCCCAGTATGCCCAGGCCTTGGCAAAGAGGCAACGCATACCACATAGACTGATATGGTAGGAACCCATGGAATGACACCTCTCTCTGACTCACACATACAGTAAAAGGGATGCCAATCATGATACTACCTGTGGTTTACCATGTATAGGTAGTGTACTATGTGCATTCGACATAGTCAGCCCTCCAGCACCATCCTCAGTACTGGCCCAGCTACAAGGTAAGTCACCCTTACTATCCATTACTGAATGGAGTAGTATGTTCTGATAGTTGTATCTATGGGATGGACACGAGCATGCAAGGGAGTTAGGTGGCTGAATGGGATGGTAGCAGATGGTGGACACACATGGGCAGCATGAAATCCATAACAAATACTGGTGTCAACATACTAGGCAGTACTACACAAGGTGACAAATCCCACTGCAGTACATTGGTGGCCCAAATAACTGTGTGTGTCCATAGGACACACACATGTCAGTGAGGCTCACATACCCACCACCAGCCTCAGCTAGCAGGACAGGTGTAGATTACCATAAAGAAAGGCTGGGCTAAGGCCTCCAATTGATGGCAATGATGAACAGCCCCCCTCCAGACCTACACAGGCAGACTAAAACAGGTCTGGCAGTTGCATGTTAGTTCTGAAGGGTAAGAAGTCTGAAACTGAAATGTAGGTCAATAAAACCTGGGATCTGTACTCTACTGATATGCCTCAAGTCTGCATTGATAGGTCAGAATACAAAATGAAATGGAAGCCAGCAGAGTACCTGAAATACCAGTGCAGTCATAGCAAATGTTGTCAGGTGTGCCCCCTCCCACAATCCTATATAGAAATGCAGTAACATTGAGGAATAATATCAGTGGAGCACAGATTACCCGAGCAAGCACAATCTACAGGATAGATTGCTGTATGTGTACAATATGTTAGGTTGTTGTGTGTTCAATATTGTCTGGAAGTGGTCAGCATGTAGGCATGAGGGGTTGTCTTGGTGGCCTATGGGAAGTACTGTGGTTGACAGGGCCATGTTCTGACAACTGCAGTGCCAGCCACAATGCTTCTCAGCAATACTCATGTCAGCAGTCGTCCATACTCACTGTCCAGGTATCAAAATATGTCACCATCTGAAAGATGGACATGCCATCAATGTGGGCCCCTACATACACACAGTACACAGTTGGAAGTACCCTAGACAGAATACATAAAATGTAACTGTTAGCTGCACACACCTTTGGGATTGTACATACAGGCTGGCAGCACATTAGTTGTCTGTGTAGTATGGAATACTGATGTATTCTGGCCAATCACTGGCAGACCACAAAAGGCACATTTATGAAGTACTGAGAAACTGCTGATGTCCCTGCACATGGCAGCATAAGGAGAATGTCCCAGGTAAAGTCAGCTGCAAGTAGCTTCCATAATACACATGCACTCTGCTCACCCATCTGTCAGCCACAGGTTTATCACAGGTCACATCCTTGCTGTTGGGAATGAGTACAGTATGACCCCTCTTCTGTATGGGAATACCCACAGAATGCAGCAAGCTGAAGAGGTGTCCTATGCAGGTGTGTCCCTAGCTGTAAGCAGCACCCTGCCTGCATCCAGATCAATGGATCAATATGGACAGGAAGTATTGCCATTAACACCTCGCACACTTACCCTGTCAACCCAGGGTAATCCACTGGCTCACAGCCTGGAAATGTAGGAGTGACAGAATGCACTGGCCTGTTACAGATGGCCAGCATCACTACCAAATACTCTACAGTCCTCTGTCAAAGGCCTGTGCCTCACCCGTACTGTCAATGTATGGTATCTCCTGGGGTCCTAACTAACAACCTAACACAGTCAACAGAACACAAATGCAAGGCCATGTTGACAAATCCCAGTAGCATGCCCCCCATGTCCTACTGCATGAGCTGTGGACCAATCCATAAATACCGCTGGGATGAAGGACCAACTATAGGGACACTTATCCCTTACATCCACTCCACTTTTCAAGGAACCACTAAGCATCGGCCTGTGCCTCACCCGTACTGTCAATGTATGGTATCTCCTGGGGTCCTAACTAACAACCTAACACAATCAACAGAACACAAATGCAAGGCCATGTTGACAAATCCCAGTATGCCCCCCATGTCCTACTGCATGAGCTGCGGACCAATCCATAAATACCGCTGGGATGAAGGACCAGCTATAGGGACACTTATCCCTTACATTCACTCCACTTTTCAAGGAGCCACTAAGCATCTTCCTAAAATAACAATGGCTATGCCCATGTCCCAATCCCAACTGATATTATCTCCCTTGACTGACCACTTTTTAGGTCTATAATTATGTATTCCTGATCTGTTGTTTTCTTTCTTGGAACTCTCCTCAAGCAGTTGTTTTGCCTAGGTAAAAAAACAAACAAAAAAAAAAAACAAATATTCATCACCATCCTTGTATGTTCTGTTCTATGACTGTGCTGTTTTATTAATCTGTTTACAAAATGTGTTTTATGTGTCTTGGATAATTTAGTTTAATTAGTCTAAAAGTTCCATACAATATGGGCGGCCACGGTGGTGCAGTGGTTAGCGTTGTCGCCTCACAGCAAGAGGTTCTCTGGTTCAGTTCTCGGCTGGGGTGCCTTCTGTGCGGAGTCTGCATCTCCTCCCTGTGGTTGCGTGGGTTTCCTCTGGGTGCTCCGGTTTCCTCCCACATCCCAAAGACATGCAGTAGGTGGATTGGACACTCTAAATTGGCCCTAGGTGTGAGTGTGTGCCTTCTGTGGAAGGTTGGGTGCTGGGCTGGCAACTCGACACCATAAAACTCCACTGCCAATCATGAGTGGACAAATGATCTGCTGTGGCAACCCTTAACTGGGAAAAGCTGAAAGAAGAAGAAGAAGTCTAAAAGTTCTCTACAATATGTTCATATAATTCATGTTATTGTTTTTTGGAGCTTTTCTCCCCGGGCCTCCGCTGAAAATGGACATGTATCCAGTTGGACTTTCCTGATCAATAAATGTAAAATAAAATAAATACTTCTCAGGTATCACTCGCATAATGTTAGGAAGAGGATAGAATAACAGAGGGGGGTATAGAAGGATGGACGTCATGGAATGTGTGAGATCTGAAACTATGTGCCCATACCACCCCTGAATACAAACCTAAGAATGGGTGGCTACAAACCTGCTCATAAACCACAATGTGAAGGGGAATTGACCAGATATGCGAGCCCTGCCTCTGGGTAACCTAGGTGAATCTGTATACCTGAGAGTTATGGCCACAGCAGAATATGGCCAATTCTGTTAAGTAGATATATGTACAAGAAGGGGATCCTCAGCCACCATACTACTAAGGTGCTGGACCATTTACACAGACCCATCAGCAAGTGTCTGTAGCTACACCTCCAGAATGGCAGGAGTGTGCAAGAATGTGTGGGCTGCGGACCACAATACTGGACTCTGCTTCATTCATCTTGTATTTCCCGATAAACAGCTGTGAGCAAATAAGCTCATCTGTCAGTAGCTGATGACAAAATTCATGACCGTGTAAAACAGTACATATGTCTGAATATCTCTGCTAACACTAACCATGTAACACAAGGAGCACAAATGGCAATAGTTACAGTATCCTCCTATCTTTCCCCCCATTGTGACTCCATATTGTCACCCTATCTACAGATATTCTGCAGAAACAGGTTGCTAGCTGTAGGTGTAGAACACCAAAGCCTGGCTTGGAGTATAACCCTACCTGGAATGGATTCACCCACTCAATACAGAAGGTCATACTGGGCATGCTCCTACACTTAGAGAAATGAAGCCCATGTTTGACAACACAGTGGACTATGCATATCTGTCATTTGCAGATGTTTGCGCACACACACACACACACACACCAAATTGCACACCATTTATGCTTCTCACACACCCATTGGATAGGTATAGTCACACATATCTAAGGCCAACAGACTATAATATGTCAAACATAAACACAGAGATGTGAGGAAGAGAGAGACAAACAGTGACGGACAGAATTCCATTATGAGGCTTGTCCCACCCACTACACATGCAATTGGCCTATATCATCACATGATGTGTTGATGCCAATCACTGTAGACATTCCTTTTGGTAGCTTTCAGCCCTATAGTGTCTGTGGTGCTTGTAATGACTGTGCAACATGATAGTGCAAATAGTTATTCATGTGTGTTAGTAAGTGTGTGTGTGTTTCCAGAGGAATAATTTATGGCCCATTCACACACACTACATCTCCCATTGCCCTACTTCAGCACTCCTGCAGATGTCAGTCACCTTGAAATAACCCTTTAGGCAAGTCTCAGCCCATAAGCACTGTGATGCATGCAGTAACTGTGTAATATTCTAGTGTAGCAAACTAGTAAGGTAGGAGTTCCAATCCTGCTCCTGGCAACTATGAAAATGTGTGTTTGTGTGCGTTTGTGTCTTTGTTGACACCTGATTTTGTGAACATTCATACTAACCACACTTCCAGTACCCCTTCTTTAGCACTGCTGCTGATGTCACTCTCATTCAAAGATATCTTTACTCTTCAACATATAAGCTCTGTGGTGCTTGTCATAACTGTATAATACCATAGACTAGCAAACTAGTTGGGTAGGAGTTCTAATCCTGGTCCTGGCAACTGTGAAAATGTGTGTGTGCCTTTGTTGACGCCTGATTTTGTGGACATTCACACTTGCTAGACTTCCCTTACCCCTCCTTTAGCACTGCTGCTAATGTCACTCACCTTCAAAGATACCTTTGGACAGCTCTCTAACCTATAAGCTCTGTAGCACATGCAATAAATACATAACACTATAGTAGCTATACATAGCTAGGTAGGGGTTCAAAACTCAGTGCTGGCAAGTGTGTGTTTTGTGTGTGTGTGTGTGTCTTATCAGTATCCTTTGTGGGTGTTGGTGTGATTGTGTAACATAATCCATTGCAGCCTGGGTTTTGCTACATTTTCATATTGAGGACCCATATGTCCCAATGTCCATATTACAAGGCCAACAGTTGTCAAACACCATAGAGGTTGATGTAGACAATCCACCCAAGGATCATACACAAACACACTTGGATCTTTCTCTCTTCTTTTCTTTCTTTCTTTCTCTCTCTCTCGCCACCTCTTTGGTTGATGTGGAAAAAATACATCTGGTTTGTATAGGCAGCAGCTTGACTTTTGTAGGTAATACTAATCAGCTGATGGCCTGTGCACAAATTTGAGTCCCCCACTTGCTAATTGCATGTCGAACATCTGTAGTATCATTTCTAGAGCCAATTGCATGGAAATACACTCCTATAACTAAGCACTGCAAGTGGGTGTTGGCTCTTCTCCTTCCCTGTGAGCAGGACTTCATGTAGGTGTCTGACAAATAGCATCACAGAGGGTAGTTGGAATTACCTCTTGCAACAAACACTGTGGAGACAGGCCAACAAACTGTAGGGGGATGATCCAAAGATAGGGACAGAATGTAAGTATTGCTGTTCTACATTTGAAGTAATGTTGGTTTAACATGGTTTGTGTGGATATGGCTGTTCTGCATGATTTAAAGTCTGGCACGATTTAAAGTCTGGCATGACAGTGTTATGTGGTTGAGAAAACTCTCACCTGTAGGGCTACCTGCAGACTTGCCAGAGTTTGGAGTCTTAGATTTGGTGTGTTACTCACACATTTTCTGTCTTTATAAATGCAGTAGCATACTCTGATGATTGTAATCAATAAATGGTAAGGTAACATCTATGTGTGTTACTGACTTCATATCCCACAGAAGAGATATGTCACAACAAACCCTGTTACACCAGCAATGTTCTCAGTTTATAACAGCAATATGTCAATATTGGCCCTGTGTTTGTGACTCTCTCGCCAAGTCTGTCACCATTTGTTCATATGTCATGCAGTAAGAGGTGGATATTTACAGTATATGATTATTTACTGGCACAATTCCTGATATCAAGCCAGTGATATATCAGACTGCCAGACATATGTATAGAAGGCCTTATATTTGAGGACAAAACCTGTACATTCTGTTGTAGTCTGCACAGTAGTGAGGTCTGTGTACTTATGGTGATTGTTGAGAGAGTGTCGGTACTGTGTGGCAGTGTATTGTGAATAAGTTATTCAGCCTGTGTACAGACTGGGGTAGATGTCAGTGTTCTTTGTCCTGATGTTGCATGCTGCTCCAGTTTCTGGTACCTTATCAGCCTATATGTTTGTAGGGCCAGACTGAGACATGTCCCATACCACAGTCAGGCATCGAACTACACTGTGACTTGGGCCAGTATATGCAGGGTTAGTGTGTGAGTGGCAAACATGATGATGGCTTTTGTTCACACAGTCCATATACTGTACTATTGCATAGGCTTACCATAGAGTTTATATTAGGAACACTGAACATTCGAAATGTCGGGTGTTCTAATATCAACCCGTTTTCAGCGAACGCTGAAAATATCGAAGAAACAGGAAACCAAATTCTTTCCTAGGGAAAGAATTTGGTTGTCCGTTTCTGTTGTTTCGGTATTTTCAGTGCTCTGGTGGAAAGTTACGGGTCGGGTTCAGGTAAGTGTGCGATTGTGTGGACATGTGGGTTAGGTGAGTTATGGTTAGGGCACGGGTGAGGTGACTGTGCAATAGTGACGTACCTTAGGGTTAGGGTTTGGGTTAAGGTAAGTGGATAGTTAGTGGTGTATGTATAGTTTAGTGTAGGGTTAGGTGTAAGAGTTTAGGTGTATGTGTGTGGATTGCTGTTTGTTTGGTGCGCTTGTGTTGTGTGTATATGTTTTGGAACCGAGAAATTTTTTCCCTAGGAAAAAATTTGCTGTTCCAAATGTTCAATGTTTTTTTTTTCGATTGCTAGGGTTCGATATTAGAACACTCGACATTTTGAATGTTCGGTGTTCTAATATAAATGCTTACCATACTGTGACTGTGTTGACATTAGTTGTGGGTATGCACTTTCACACTGGTGTCTTGTTACTCCATGCTGTGATGTGCCTGTAGTGCCTGCTATATTAGTGATTACATGCGTATTCCCCCATAGGTAAATTGGGTTTGTGTTGTGGCAGCCTGCCTGTAGTGTAGACAGTGCTTGGTGACATGCCTAGCAGCTCAGTGCGTTTAGCCTAGTTTGATGTTATGTTCAGATACTGTCAGATGCACTGTTGCCTGGCCACCATAAGTGTTGTGTATTTCTGACAAAGCAGTGGGCTGCTGTGAAGATGTATGTCACTAGTGGGAAGTATGCGGGCTTGGGACCTCTGCTCCCCCAGTTAATATGTGCTAGGACAGACAGGAGGGTGTGAATGCATAAACTGTGCGAGCTTATCTACTCCAGTATTTGGGATCTATATATCCATTTTCACGGCTTTAAACATCCCCTTTGTCAGGCTTGTTCCACATTTCTTGAACTAAGGAGTTCTGTATATACCTCCTGTCTGACAGATTGTTTCAGACTGTCCATGTTTATTGCTCATATTTCTTCTGTGTTCCACAGGATCATTACTGTGATTTGTGTGGTACTTCACTATGATGATTTTATGATGTCTGCCAGTAACTGATGGCGTACATGTTAGTTTCAGTAGAGCCTTCCTTCACAACATGTATTTTCACACAACCCCTATTACTGTAGCAACATTTATTTGTAACTGCAATAAGTACATTATTTTCCCTTGCACTAAGAGGTTGAGAGTTATGGTGCTGAGGTATGACTCCACTACATGTACCCCCCCACTTAGTGTGCTGTTATACTGTCCAGTTTATGTTAAGAGGTTAAGTAGTAGTTAATCACACTGTGTGGTTCTACACCACCCTTCACCCTCCAATATGAGGGGCTGCGTCCCCCACACCAGTACAACTATGTATACCAACTTCATGACTGCGGTACATTGGGGAAAAGGACATATACTCTGCCTGTACCATTTCCAAAGAAATGAAATTTGGCGGACTGATTATTTACTGATGTGATGTTTTGGCAATTTGGTCTTGGTGGAATTACAAATGCCAACATGAGTTATCTGCACAATAAAGTTCATCCATATGAACAGTATTCTCTGTGTATTGCATCATCACAAAAGCCTGTGTGTGTGTGTGTGTGTGTGTGTGTGTGTGTGTGTGTGTGTGTGTGTGTGTGTGTGTGTGTGTGTGTGTGTGTGTTATTCACAAACATTTGTTGTGCCACCCAGTACACTTACCATTGTCCACTGTAGAAGAGCTGCTTACATCAGCCACCATGCACTCACCTGTATACACCCCTCAGACCTATCAGCCATGTGGCACATGCAGTAACTGTTATACAGACCTGTCACTTGTGTTCAGCTCTACCCAGGATATGACACAGTCAATGTGTTACCACAGTGCCACACCCCTTGTAGGAAAGGACAGCAGACCAACATCCACCTGACACACAGACACCTGGAACACAAACAGAATACATTATGGAGACCACATTCAGTCAGTGTTAATAACAGCAATAATGCATCATGGCTGGACAGCTACACACCCTGACATGTAAGCATGAAACATTCCAGCTGACAACACTTTAAACAGGATTACTTTTCTAAACTGTCATACATACACTCTGTGCATCAGAACCATATTAGCTGTGCAGACATGGTGTGTGTAGGTATGGAGGAGCCCTAGCTGTGATGGTAATGTGTGTGTGTGTGTGTGTGTGTGTGTGTGTGTGTGTGTGTGTGTGTTCACACAGTTCTGCCATGTGGCTGCCCTATACAGGTGTATGTTGGGAGAGCTGTGTACCATACATGACAAGGTGTACAGTTTACTGTGGTTGGCCACAGACATGGGAACTGCACCTGCCAGGGGTTGCATGGGCACCATCAGGCAGAAGCCAAGTTATGGTACTCTCCCCTGACAATGGCATTTGTTCCCTGGATCTGCATCCCTTTTGGGACTGGCCAGGACCATGTGCACATGGCCTGCTGCATTGTGGTATGGTCAGCATCCCCCCTGTAGTGCTGGTGCTGGTACTGCCACTATGGGAGCAGGAGTGAGATGTTCCACGTCCATGTAGACCTCCACCTCCTGGTGTTGCTGACCTACGTCTGCATGGCTGATGCCCTACTCTCACTACCTGTTCTATCACAGACACCACATGGTTGAGGATTCCCACCATCTCACCCAACCATCTATCCATGACCCCTGCAAAAATAATGGTGGGCATCTGTATGATCATGTATGCAGTCACATACAGCAGGAAGATTAGCCCTCTGGAGCCTCAGACCATCTCTGGCATAACGTTTCATACGTGCTTGTGCCTCCATAATGGGCCAAAACATGCACCTGGTGACACCTACTGTGGCACTTCAGCAAGGTGCATGATTGCCAGCAGCCCTCCAATGAGCACCCATGTCCATCTGCCTGTGCGGGACCCCCGCCAGTCATCTGGCTATGGCTGCTGTGTAAAGACGCACTTGCCATAGTCGCCACACATTCCTGTCCCATTATGCCACCTGCAAACCTTCCCTCATCTATGGCCAGTGATGATGAGGTATGTGTGGGTATTGTGACTGTGTGTGAGGATGGGGTGGATAAAAGTAGGATGCCAAGCAGTGGTACAGATGCAGCCCCTGACATCCCTGCCTGTGCCTCACTATGCCTGTCATCATTGTCGGAGTCTGTATGGACACTAACATCAGTTTGCCTGCAGGAGGGACCCTGACCCACCTCGCCACTTGTGAAAGGGCATACAAGACATTTAAATTAAGACCAGTACATTATGATTTACTTCTACACTCTCTCTCACACACACACACTTACAGGTGATGTGGCACAAAGATATTACACAGACCTCTCATTACTCAACAGTTGACATGTATGACATATGGCACTCAACAACATGCACTGCAGACATTTGTAATCCTCATTACCAACAATATACATCTCTGTGATGCATTAGTTGTGTTGCCCCTTCTTCTGGAACCCACTGCACCCATGTACACATTATTGTTGTGCAACTGTACAGCACACTGGCTTGTACTGTGCACCATACCTCACAAGTGTACAGACCATTGCTGAATGTGTAGATGTTTGGCAGTTATGTTTGCTCTGTTGTTCACAGCCCCTATGTGTTTGTCTGACACACAACTGGGATGATATGAGGTCTGATGTCAATAATTAATGCCTGACCTTTGATTTGCAGATCTCATCATCAGCAATGCATGTATGTGCAATAAAATCCGGTTACACCGACAACCTTCAAAGCTTCATGTGGATATGATGAGTGTAAACATCCCTGTTGACATGCCAGCCTCTTCTATGATATGCAAGGGGGCCACAATACTGCATCTGATAACATTACACACACCTGATATGTGACAAATGACTTGTGCAATCCAATGCAGTATCAAACAAATGTATTAGTCATGGAGATGCTGAATGAGATGCATACACTATTTGGGTTGCATAAGTGTGCACACCCTTAAAACAATGGTTTGTTGAAGCACCTGTTAAGTGACCTACAGCAGTCACTATTCCTAGAAGGGGTATACCAACATGGCCCATCTTTACTTGGCATTATTTGGTCTGTCTGCACTACAAAGTCCCCCAACTCTGCCAGACTGCAAGGTCAGCTCATGTGCACAGCCCTTGGAGGTCACACAATAGCTTCACTATTGCTGTAGAGTCTGGGTTATGTCTGGCACAATTCATAACCTTGACTGTGTTAAGATGCAGCCATTCTTAGCTAGCTTTGGATGTATGCTTCAGTTCGTTGTTGTGTTTGAAGCGGACACCCCCTCCCCATCCTCAGCCTTACTGCAGATGCCTGACAACTATGGAACACACACAAGTGTTATTTTGCAGTGTTCCAAATTCTAACCACCATGTCTACTAGCCTATTCCAGCTAATGGGCAGCAACCCTAAAGGTGTACACTGGTACCAGTAAGATAAAAGTTAGGGATGGTGGCCCTGAGGTGTTGCTTGTGCACCACACATCTTCATGAATACTGTCTGTAGGTTTCAGCCTTGGTCTCATGACACCATTACACATTGCAACACATGCCTTTGGGAGACTTGATGTTATGCTTATGCTACCTGTACAGATCCCTGGATGATGTTTCATCTGGGACAAGTCTTCCGTCTGATTACCCTAACCCATAGGCCACATTTATGAAGAATTCTGCTGATTGCTGACACAGGTACAACACAGACAGTACTTGCTAGACATTCCTGCAACTCCATCAATGTTGCTGCATGTCTCTGGGCAGCCTCCATGACATCTGTTTATTTTCTACATCATTGTTGTCCCACATTTAATACACCTCAAGTCACTGTCTGCACTTTTTGCCATGGTATATGCAAAGGTGAGGTGAGGTAAGGTTACTTTTCCCACTCCCGATTGCCACATTTCACATATGGGATCCATTTCATGCTTTGTAAGATGTGTGCAAGCCATGGCTGCCGCTGTTGTAGGCGACTAGGCAAATGTCATGGACATGCATCCTGGACAGCAGACCATTACTTGGTGTGACATTGTGGCCCTGTACTTGATGGCAGCTGTGTATTCAAGAAGAGTGAATGCTGTCAATACATGACAAGCTGCCTCCACAATATGTCATTTGGAGTGTGTGCACACATATGCTTCCAATGTTTTGTAAGGTTTGTATACCCCATATTTGTTGTCCTAATATGGGATTCTATAGTACACATTCATTGATCAAATTAGGATCACATTACAAGTTGTAAATTGTGTGGAATGTGTTATTTTGGTCTGCCATTGTATATTTTAGGAACAGTTGCCACTGTAATAGTGGTGTATACACTGTTGTAGCCACTGCATAAGGGTAATGTTTCATACATGGACCTACTATAGGCCATTTATCCCACCATTTTATTTATCTTTGTCCACACATCTTGCACTGATCTTTGTCCACACATCTTGCACTGACAGGTTGCGAGGTATACTGCAGGAATCTTCCATACCCTGCTGATATGCCACCATGGTGACCATTGTGATGAAGTGCAGTTAACACCAACAAAAATGAACATGTACAGCATGCATTATGTGTAGGTGTGTTAAATGTGTGCATGGCAAACAGCATGGCCAGTGTATTGGCAAATCTGAACAAAACAACACCATACTCACCAGTTACAGGCTGCTGTCCCAGTTGTATACCAGAGAGACCTAAATAGTTGTGGGACAGAAGTAATGTCAGTAGGCACACCTATGGTACTGGTACAGGGTGGAAGCAGCATTTCAGCACATCAACAGTACAAACCACAATGCTATGGATTATGAACATCTGTTCATTACAACACTGCAACAGACTATCTTATCTGACATATACATGTAGATAATTTACAGACAAAGATGGGTAAGTAATAGTGTTCTAGTGATGTGCACTGGGGCCTTACCTGCATGCTCCTCATCCATTGTGTGGGTGGCACGCACCTCCACAATGCTGTCTTCCATTTCATGGCTTGTCTGGTGGCTGGGTACACCAAGACTGGTGAGATGCTCCTCAGTGTGTGTCAGTGGGAGCTGGATGGCTTGACCCCCACCTGTTCCCTTGCAATGGCAGCAGCTTGCTGATGGGCATGGCAGATGAGGTCAGTGAAACGATGCTGCACCTACTCATAATTTCAGCTGTGCAGGCCAACCTTATTTACCCTGTGGATGAGGCCGTTCACAGGTTGGTCCTCTCCTGCAGATCCTGGGCTCTGCAACTGAATAATATGTTGTAATACTGTATGACATATAGTATTATGGAGTCCTTCTCTATGTTGGTGAACACTAGCAACCATGGACGTTGCATATTACCTGGGAGACATAAACAGGAAATAAGGTCACAGGACCTCATACGGTTGTCCAGTTGCACATAAACAGTGGATATTACTTGCAAATAATCCAGAGTATACCATAACACTGTAAGCTATAATGGGTTTGGCATCCTGCATTACACTCCTGGCCCTGACCTGTCTAGTTCCCCCAATGTTGAACACTTAATTGCATAATCCTTTATTCTCCATTCATTTCTGTGCAGAGGGATGACAGAGGACATCTTCCATTTGGATGGTGCGTGAATGGTGGCAAGTCTGTGTTTGACTGTAGTGTGTGGTGGAGCTGTGAGCACATGCCTGAGCTCATGCAGGAGGCAGACTGTGATGTACCCATGCCCCATGGAGACTTGCTGTTGTCATCAGTAAGTATTATGTACATGCTCACCACTGATGGAGGCAGGAATGTTGTTGATGTGCATATCCCCCTGTACAAATATTGTGGACAGGGTGGCACTGTTACTACCTAACCTGTCTGATATAAATTGCCTATATCCATGGCATGTGTGTATGAAGTGTCATTTACTCCCAGTACAGGTTGATGCTGTGGATATGTCTGATTTTATAGTCATAGTCAGCCTTACAGGAAGTCACCTATGAACCTACATGCTTGTTCATATAGAGGTGGACTTGTTTCCAAGTTGTGGTGTGCACCTGTGTGTCCCTGCACAGCCACTATAGCAACCTATTATG